>NC_060179.1:34509046-34809046 GCF_021184085.1 Oncorhynchus gorbuscha | reverse complement strand
CTAGGGATGTCGTATGGGCTGGCAGCCTTACGAGGGTTTACATGCTTAAATGACTTGCTCACGTCGGCCACGGAGAAGAAGGCCGCGTTGGTGGCAATGTGTGTTAACCTTGTCCGGAAGCAAGACGACAGTGTCCACAACGTGGCTGGTTTTCCCTTTATAGTCCGCGATTGACCCTACCATATATGTCTCGTGTCTGAGCCGTTGAATTGTGACTCCACTTTGTCTCTATACTGTTTGATTGCCTTACGGAGGGAATAACTACATTTGTTTGTATTCTGACATATTCCCAGTCACCTTGCCATGGTTAAATGCGGTGGTTCGCGATTTCAGTTTTATTCGAATGCTGCCATCGATCCACGTTTTCTGTTTAGGGTAGGTTTTAATAATCACAGAGGTTACAAGATCTCCAGATAAACTCAGTCACCATATCAGTGTATTCGTCAATGTTATTCTCGTAGGCTACCCGGAACATATCCCAGTCCGTGTGATCAAAACAATCTTGAAGTGTGGATTCCAATTGGTCAGGTATAATTTATCTACAGTGAGCTCCAAAAGTATTGGGACAGTGACAAATATGTTGTTGTTTTTGATCCATTCAGACAAGGCTTACTGCTTGAACTTTCATACCTACATTAGATTGAGACATGTATACCTCTAATAATGCCACTTTGTTTTGGGGTTTGTTTTCTTTCAAATACTGACATAGCAACCTCATATGGGAGTAATTGTATTTACCTCCCCAGGTTGTTCTTAACAGTGCATTTTGTCTTATTTATACATTCCAATATTTGTCACATCTATTGTGCTAAACATTCCATGCACTTACTTAAACGTTACTATGAAGTTGCAAACGCTTGGCCTTGCAGGCTCAGCAGTAGTTTTAAAGTCTGTTGGCAGCATGTGCTGGTTTGCTAACCCACTGAATGCAAAGTTACGTGCCAAGCAGTGATGAATTGGGTCCCATTTTACAGTCTTTGGTATGACTTGGCCAGGGATCAAACTCCCAACCTTCTGATCTCATGACAGACACTAACCACAAGGCCACTGAGTTGGTACTGATCAAGGCCCACTCATTAATTTGAGAAACAACAAAATGGCAGACTCGGCACTTGATTAGTATTAGTACACTATTAGGTCTACCTCCTACTATCACTTGTTTTGATGTTTGATTCTCATACAAAACTACACCTGAAAGAAGAAACTTCACCACCCTATTTTGATATTGGTCTTATTTATTTTCTATTCATATTTCACCTTTATTTTAGCAGGGGAATGCCCATTGAGACCAAAGTCGCGCCTAGTCTTTTTGTCTCACTAAATCAAGATGCGTTATTTGTTTTGTTGCACTAGAAAACAGCCCCTCCAACTCTTGAGTCCATTCGAAATTCATTTGAATGGGTTCAAGAGGGAGCTTGGCCTTGGTTCAGGTTGCTTGCAGGGGAAGCTTGAGTGAGCTCTCATACTGCTCTTTTTATTAAGCAAAGACACTGGGAGGAACGGCGCACTCCATTTTGATCTCAATAAATATTTTTTTTTACACTGCACCTCATAGAGATTTATGCAATCGGCGAAGTCATTTTTTAAAATGTTGTCTCATTTTGATTATAGTGTTTTATGTTAGAGTGTTATTTAGACAATTATCATAAAACCTAACTAGTAAACCAATCAGAGACTACCATCGGATAGATAAAGGAGGTAGATGCGTCATGTAAAAAACAATTGAACATTGAGGGTAGATTTCAATCACAAAATATTAGTGTGAATTACTTTTGTCCTTGCGTTATTTTTGTGGGAAAAAAATTGCTATTTTGCTTGAGGTGTAGTTTTTCCCCTGATTTCCTGTACTTAGCCGTTATTGTACTTACAATTTCGATTACATTTAGAATGGGGGCAATAAAGAGGTGTTTTGTTCCTCATCCAAATCAATGTTGTCATTTTTATTATACATTGAGCTGAGCAGCGTATTTATATTATTCTGTCCCATCTGCTTTTTGAGCAATCTGGGTTACACTGTGTGTTGGTAAGCGGTAGAGTGTCCCTGTCAAAAGTTTGGACACACCTTCTCATTCAAGGGTTTTCCTTTATTTTTAATCTTTTCTACATTGTAGAATAGTAGTGAAGACATAAAAAAATTGAAATAAGACATTTGGAATCATGTAGTAACCAAAAAATTATATTTTATATTTGAGATTCTTCAAAGTAGCCACCCTTTGCCTTGATGACAGCTTTGCACACTCTTAGCATTCTCTCAACCAGCGTCACCTGGAATGCTTATCCAACAGTCTTGAAGGAGTTCCCACATATGCTGAGCACTTGTTGGCTGCGTTTCCTTCACTCTGCGGTCCAACTTATCCCAAACCATCTCAATTGGGTTGAGGTCAGGTGATTGTGGAGGTCAGGTGATTGTGGAGGCCAGGTCACCTGATGCAACACTCTCATCACTCTCCTTCAAATAGCCAATACACAGCCCGGAGGTGTGTTGGGTCATTGTCCTGTTGAAAAAGAAATGATAGTCCCACTAAGAGCAAACCAGATGGGATGGCGTATTGCTGTGGTAGCTGTGCTGGTTAAGTATGCCTTGGATTCTAAAGAAATCACAGACATTGTCACCAGCAAAGCACCCCCACACCATCACATCTCCTCCATGCTTCACAGTGGGAACCACACATGTAGGGATCATCTGTTCACCTTACTCTGTGTCTCACGAAGACACGGCGGTTTGAATAAAAAATCTCAAATTTGGAATCATCAGACAAAAGGACAGATTTCACCTGGTCTAATGTCAACTGCTCGTGTTTCCTTACCCAAGAAAGTCTCTTTTTCTTATTGGTGTCCGTTAGTAGTGGGTTCTTTGCAGCAATTCAACCATGAAGGCCTGATTTCATGCAGCCTCCTCTGAACAGTTGATGTTGAGATGTGTCTGTTACTTAAAATCTGACACATTTTTTTTAGCTTCAATTTCTGAGGCTGGTAACTCAAATGAACGTATCCTTTGCAACAGAGGTAACTCTGGATCTTACTTTCCTGTGGCGGTACTCATGAGAGCCAGTTTCATCATAGCGCTTGATGGTTTTTGCGACTGCACTTGAAGAAACGTTCAAAGTTCTTGAAATGTTTCCGGATTGACTGACCTTCATGTCTTAAAGGAATGATGGACTGTCATTTCTCTTTGCTTATTTGAGCTGTTCTTGCTAAAATATGGACTTGGTATTTTACTAAATAGGTCTATCTTCTGTATACCACCCCAACCTGTCACAATACAACTGATTGTCTCAAACGCATTAAGAAGGAATGAAATTCCACAAATGAACTTTTAACAAGGCACACCTGTTAATTGACATGCATTCCAGGTGACTACCTCATGAAGCTGGTTGAGAGAATGCCGAGAGAATTCCAAAAGTGTGCAAAGCTGTCATCAAGGCAAAGGGTGGCTACTTTGAAGAATCTCAAATATATTTTGATTTGTTTAATAGCTTTTTGGTTACTCCATGATTACATATGTGTTATTTCATAGTTTTGATGTCTTCACTATTATTTTACAATGTAGAAAATAGTAAAAATAAAATAAAAACCAAACGTTTGACTGGTATTGCATAATGTTTTTATAATGACTGATATGTTGGAGATGCGTGAATGGATTCATATAAATGTCATCCAGCCAGGCCAGTTCAGCTTTGATTTCTGTTTCTTTCGGTTTCCTTTTTGCTGTTGTGATTACTCTTGGGGAGATTAACTTCAGATAGAAGGGTGGAGAATTGGTCCAAACCTTGCCACTTGTCTGGTAAATTTTTCTGGATTTTGAGCCTTTAGTGGTAATACATATATTCCTGCACTATAGGTCAAGTCTTGCCCAGACACAGCAAATAACCGATGTCTCTTTTTGAAACATATCTCATGTGTTTGACTGTGTCCATGTATGAGAGCAAAGCAATATTGTCAAGTACTGTAGGAAGAATTGTTTTTTATCCATGTAGATTTTTTTTAATGCATTTTCAGACTAAACTGATTAATAAACCCACATAGGCATGCAAAATGTGCTAAAATGACATAATTGCGGTGCGTTTTATGTAGTTGTGGTCAGCCGCGGTCTTTCCCCTGATGTCTTAATCTTGTCATGAAAAATACATCTTTATCTGCTTGTAACAGACCAGTTGGTCGTAATATGCTTATATGAGGTCTTCTCAACTAGAACACCCATTTACAAACCGAAAAGGACGTTGTGCCAAATTAAGTCAGCCGTGTATTTTATTATGGCACAAGAGGGATCATGCGGTTTGTTTTAATTCTGGTATTGGAGTTTGTTTAAGTGCCTGGGCCCACAAAATAGGGCATATCTGTGGACGGAAAGATTTTTGGTTTATCAGAAAATTAATCATGTGGGTTTCCCCATCTGACATTTACATGTAATTCGATAGCTGTGTTTTACTCGCCGCAAGTAGGCCTACTGTGGGAATGGCCGTAATTTATATTTTTCCTATAACCGTTTGGTCTCTGTATTGGGATAGAATAATAAAATAGAGAACATATATATCAATGTGGTGTGTTAGTGTGTGGGAATATGCATGACTGTTGTGATTCTGTATGTTTAAATGAGTAAATGTTATGGATTTGTTTCTGTGTACATATTTTCAAATGCTTCTGTGCATGTCTTACATGCATATATTGCCAGTTTGAGAATTGATTTGAACTATATTATTTTCTTTGAATGTCAGTGTTGATATCCAGTACATGTTTAGTTTATGTCCCCGCACATCTGTTTTTAGTAGGAGGAAGAATGTACATTCATTGGGTTGGGTCTTATTGGGTGAACATGATATTAAGGCCAGTACTTTGGTCCAATGAGTGGCCCTTGTAGCGGCTCTCCCTAAGTGTACACTCTACCCACAATGCCATTCTCTCTTGGGCCTGGGATGAAACCGTGGCTTTGGTTTGGATTATGGTTGGGCTGTGTTATGTGCAGTGCGGCCAGTTCCGGTCCACACAAGAGAGGGGATGCGGCCTGCTTAACAGGGTATCCGGTTTTAGGATCAAGGAGACGGGTTCTCCTCTTGTTTTTAACTCTTTGCCCCGTAGCTGTGTGTATCATTGACTAGTGACTTTTATGGAGGGGGAGGAGAGACATTAAACTCGTTCCACAGAAGTGGGAGACTTTAGAAGGACCTTCATAGGAAACAGTTTCTGCAGACTTCTCTTTCATCTGGTGCTCTTTGTCTGCACACAGTTCACAATCTGATGTAAAGTGATGACCTCTTCTGCTTTACTTCCGTATTCAGTCCCATACTGTTATGAATTGGCTTCAAGATTATATCATCATTATAGTTTTGATTTGCATCTTAACCCAGATAATTCATGCAGTGGATGATTTGACAGTCCATTGTTGTACTAGTGAAAACAGAATATTGTCAAATTTGATTACATTGTAAGTGGCAGGCTGTTGCAGATATTGTCCTGGAAAAACCTTGCATCTAAATTGCAGTTATTTTCAATTCATTACAATAATGTGTCATGACTCTAATGCCAATCAAAGTAATTTAGGTCTTACATAGAGGTTTCACATATCGTCAGCATCCTGGAAAAACCTATTTTCCAAAACTTTTTCAGGTGTAGAGAAAACTGTAAAACAAATTTGGCCCCAGCCTTTGTCAGAGACTGAGCTTGCCTCAGACTGCTCATGAGTCATTTGAGAAGATGACCTGGAAGTAAAGCAAGCAGGGTGATGTTCCCAAGCCTTGTGGCCTTCTTGTTTCAGCTCAGCTCCAAACCTTAATGGTTAGATACTGTTACCTCTATATCTAGTCACAGCTGCCATAGTCTCTCACTTTCAAATAACCAGACTACTAGACTCACTGATGCCTCAGGGATTAAAAAAATAATAAGCGTAGACTCTTGAATTACCTCATTTGTTTTTTACCTTAACGTACCTCAACGTAAGTTGTTGGAACAACTTTGTATCTCAGTCGACCGACTTTGTATCGCAGACAAACAACTTTATCTCGTTTGAATAACTTCTTACTTAGTCCTTCAAATGAGATACTAAGTTGTTCAAACAAGATACTAAGTCGTTTGAACAACTTATTATCTCATTTGAACGACTTAATTTGTATTTTGTCTAATAGGCCTCATTTGCAGCTTGTCAGACCGTGTAATGGTTGCTACAGCCTTTTCATTTTTAGAGCACATTTCCCACACTCAATGCACAGGTGAAGCTTGTTGGTGCTTGCTTCTTTGCACAAATCATTTGGCCGCTGCAGTTTGAGTTTATTTATTCCTTTTTATTTATGAAAATAAATTAATACTGGCCTTTTATTATTTACAATTTACTTAAGATGTTTTTAGCTTAATTGATTTATATTATGGTGTTACTATTCCAATATTTTTTTTAAATATACATTACAGTAGCCTATGTATTGCATACCTAAAACCTCTGTTAATACATTTGAAGTCCTTCAAAATAGAAACTACATATCCTAATGTTAGAAAGTAGAATATAAATTAGATTTAGATACTGTGGGTGGGGTAGGCTAAATAATTACAAACTAATAGGCTTAATTAAAATAATGGAAGGAAAGGAAAAATGAAAAGGAAATTAAAGGAAATGAAAAATCTTAGACAAAGCATTCCCAGAGCTTGTTGCTGAGCGTTACCAGAGCACAATTGGAATGGGAGAGAAGGCCAACACCATTTTTTAAAAATCTGCTCAAATTATTCTCAATTATATGCTCCTGGCATACAAAATAAGCCCTGCTTTAGGCTATCAAAGAACTGTCCCTGAATATTCATATCAATGGATGGAATCAGTAAATGCATGGCTGAAACTATCATTACATGGTTTGACAAGCTGCAAAACAAATGAGACCTAATTTGACAAAATAACAATTAAGTCGTTCAAACGAGATACTAAGTCATTCGAATGAGATAACACCAAGAGTCTAGTTCATTGTTTTTTTTGGGTGGGGGGGTGCTTGGGCTTCAGGTTACTTAGCAAAATTCACAAAATCAAACACTCAGGTAATTGAATGTTTTACCTATATATGATGTAGCATGGGGATTATGGGACTGGAGGATTATTTTGTGTTATGGCCCATTCAGAGGGATAATACATTTTGTCAGGGAAACTAGTTGTTGGAATGTGAAAAGTTGTCCAGGTTTAAATATTTCATAATTCATTATTATCATGAAAACCAAACTATTGGGCTGTTCTGTGAGTGAAGTGAGTTTAGCCTATTGTCCAATGAGCCAGCCACGGAAACGGACGACTCCATTTGAACACTGTTGTTCCTCGCTTCATGCCAGCATGTGAGGTGCCCTGGTGGGAGGACAATCGAGGGAACTTGCATTAGGTCAGAGAGGCATCAAACTGGGCCTGTCTGTCTACAAAGCTGTCTGAGTCTAAAGTGTTCCAGAGCAGTTTAAAGGGCGATTGTCTGGGCCCAGTGGGAAACTGGTTTGTCTCCCCTCTCTTTTCTGCCACAGTCCTCCACCATCGCTCCCCTTCCTTAATTTGAAATAATTTGATCTGATGGCTAAAAGTTTGTCAAAACAAAATCTCATTAACCACTGTCTGTGCACTTTGTTCCCTAGTACCCTTTGTGCCACTGGCTGGCAAGGAAGATGAGCTGCAAAAATGTGGGGGCTAAAAGGGGATAGCAACATGAATTGAAGCTTTGTTTTAAGGTGTATCACCCCAGACAAACAATGAAGCATGTCTTGATTTACTCCAGAGTGAGGGAGGGTTGAAAAAACTTGAGGGGTTGCCGGGTGGTTGCAAGGTTATGCCTTTTAAATCACTCCCCGTCGAGACAGCACTGTCAACAAATGCAAGACAGAAAGCGGGAAGTTGATGACTGTTTTGTCTCTTGAAGTAGTGTATGGGAATTGGGAAAGAAACTACTGGATCTCCACCGAACTCTCAAGGACGTTTCGGTTCAAGGGTCAGAGGTTCCTTGTTGTCATCTGTTGTTTTGTCCTCCATACATGTTACCACATCATTGTCTCTGTGATTTAGCGAACCAAGTAATGTCCAGATCAGTAGCCTGATTGGTTCCCCCGAGAACATCTGGATGGTGAACTCATGGTCTCTTGCTCTGGATCTGTACGGAACCTTTAGAGGGGTTACTAAACCTTAAAGGGGTGTTCCACTCAAAATACAACATAACTATAACTAAACGGGAAAAAAATGAATTCAACATGTAAAGTGTTGGCTCCATGTTTCAGTAGTTGAAATAAAAGATACCAGAAATGTTCCATATGCACAAAAGGCATATTTCCCTAAAATGTTGTGCACAAATTAGTTTACATCCCTGTTAGTGAGTATTTCTTCTTTGCTAAAATAATCCATCCACCTGGCAGGTGTGGCATATCAAGAAGCTGGTTAAACAGCATGCTCATTACACAGGTGCACCTTGTGCTGGGGACAATAAAATGCCACTAGAATGTGCATTTTTGTCACCTAACACAGATGTCTCAAGTTTTGAGGGAGCCTGCAATTGGCTGCTGACTGCAGGAATGTCCACCAGAGCTGTTGTCAGAGAATTTAATGTTCAGTTCTCTGCCATAAGCCGCCTCCAACGTCATTTTAGATAATTTTTCTGGATATTCCAACCAGCCTCACAACCGCTGACCATGTGTATGGTGTCGTTTGGGTGAGCTGTTTGCTGATTTCAACATTGTGAACAGAGTGCCTCATGGTGGGTTATGGTATGGGCAGGCATGAGCTACGGATAATGACACCAATTGCATTTTATCAATGGCAATTTGAATGCAAAGAGATACTGTGACGAGATCCTGAGGTCCATTGTTGTGCCATTCATCCGCCGCCATCACCTCATGTTTCAGCATGACAATGCTCTAGTTAAATAATCATCTCCTTACAACGAACATTGTTGCATAAAATAAATGTTGCCCTTAGTCGATGACTGAACAAACCGGGATTTAACCAAAGCAATCATTTTAAAACAAAATAACCACTCTCTCTGCTTCTCCGCCATAGTTTATTTGTCTATTACAGATCAGTCTCTCCAAATTATTGCTCCTTAAACTACACTACATGACCAAAAGTATGAGGACACCTGCTTGTCGAACATCTTATTCCAAAATCATTGGCATTAATATATGTTTGGTCCCCTTTTGCTGCTATAACACCGTCCATTCTTCTGGGAAGGCTTTCCACTAGATGTTGGAACATTGCAGCGGGGACTTGCTTCTATTCAGCCAACAGCATTATTGAGGTCGGGGACTGATGTTGGGCGATTAGTCCTAGCTCGCAGTCGGCGTTCCAATTCATCCCAAGAGTGTGCGATGGGGTTGAGGTCTGGGCTCTGTGCAGGCCAGTCAAGTTCTTGCACACCGATCTCGACAAACCATTTCTGTATGGACCTCGCTTTGTGCATGGGGTCATTGTCATGCGGAAACGGGAAAGGGCCTTTCTGCAAACTGTTGCCACAAAGTTGGAAGCACAGAATCGTCTAGAACATCATTGTGTTCGGCAGCATTAAAATGTCCCTTTACTGAAACTGAGGGACCTAGCCCGAACCATGAAAAACAATCCCAGACCATTATTTCTCCTCCACCTAACTTTACAGTTGCGCTGTACATAGGGGTAGGTAGTGTTCTCCTGGCACCCGCCAAACCAAGATTTGTCCGTTGGACTGCCAGATGGTGAAGTGTGATTCATCACTCAAGAGAAGGTTTTTCCACTGCTCCTGACGAACAGTTCTTGTGCTGACTTTGCTTCTAGAGGCACTTTGGAACTCGGTGAGTGCTGCAACCGAGGACAAACGATTTTTACGCACTTCAACGGTCCCATTTTGTGAGCTTGTGTGGCCTACCACTTCGCGACTGAGCCATTGTTCCTCCTAGACGTTTCCACTTCACAATAGCCTACTGGGGAACAGTGAGTTAATTGCCTTGTTCAGGGGAAGAACGACAGCTTTTTAGCTTGACAGCTCAGGGATTCGATCCAGCAACCTTTTGGTTACTGGCATAATGCTCTAACCACTAGGCTACTTGCCGCCCCTCTTACAGTTGACTGGGGCAGCTCTAGCAGGACAGAAATTTGATAAGGCCATTCTAATGCCAATGTTTGCATGGCTGTATGCTCGATTGTTATACAGCTGTCAGCAACGGGTGTGGCTGAAATAACGAAATCCACTAATTTGAACGGGTGTTCACATACTTGTTGTATATACCATGATTTCGAAAGGTATTCAGACTTTTTCCACATTTTGTTACGTTACAGCCTTATTCTAAAATGGATTAAATCAATTAACATCCTCAGCAATCTACACACAATTCCCCAGAAAGAAAAAGCATCAACAGGGTTTTTAGATTTTTTTTGCATATGTATAAAAATGAAAAACAGGTACCTTATTTACATAAGTATTCAGACCCTTTGCTATGAGACTTGAAATTGACCTCAGGTGCATCCTGTTTCCATTGATCATCCTTGATGTTTCTACAACTTGGAAGAGTGGTCAGACGGAAGCCACTCCTCAGTAAAAGGCACATGTCGGCCCGATTGGAGTTTGCTAAACGGCGCCTTAAACTATCAGACCACGAGAGACAAGTTTCTCTGGTCGATTGAAACCAAGATTGAACTCTTTGGCCTAAATGCCAAGCATCACTTCTGGAGGAAACCTGGCACCATCCCCAAGGTGAAGCATGGTGGTGGCAACATCATGCTGTGGGGATGGTTTTCATTGACTGGGACTGAACATCTCTGGAGAGACCTGAAAATAGCTGTGCAGCAATGCTCCCCATCCAAACTGACAGAGATTGATAGGTTCTGCAGAGAAGAATGGTAGAAACTCCCCAGGTACAGCTGTGCCAAGCTTGTAGCATCATAACCAAGAACACTTGATACCAAAGGTGCTTCAAGAAAGTACTGAGTAAAGGGTCTGAATACTTATGGAAATGTGATATTTCAGTTTTTATTTATTTATAAATGATCAAAAATGTAATTTTTTTTTGCTTTGTCATTATGGGTTATTACAGTTGGGCAAAAAGTATTTAGTCAGCCAACAATTGTGCAAGTTCACCCACTTAAAAAAGATGAGAGAGGCCTGTAATTTTCATCATAGGTATACTTCAACTATGTCAGACAAAATTAGAAGAAAAAACTCAAGAAAATCACATTGTAGGATTTTTTATGAATTAATTAGCAAATTATGTTGGAAAATAAGTATTTGGTCAATAACAAAAGTTTATCTCAATACTTTGTTATATACCCTTTGCTGGCAATGACAGAGGTCAAACGTTTTCTGTAATTCTTCACAAGGTTTTCACACACTGTTGCTGGTATTTTGGCCCATTCCTCCATGCAGATCTCCTCTAGAGCAGTGATGTTTTGGGTCTGTTGCTGGGCAACACAGACTTTCAACTCCCTCCAAACATTTTCTATGGGGTTGAGATCTGGAGACTGGCTAGGCCACTCCAGGACCTTGAAATGCTTCTTACGAAGCCACTCCTTCGTTGCCCAGGCGGTGTGTTTGGGATCATTGTCATGCTGAAAGACCCAGCCACGTTTCATCTTCAATGCCCTTGCTAATGGTAGGCTTTGTTACTTTGGTCCCAGCTCTCTGCAGGTCATTCACTAGGTCCCCCCGTGTGGTTCTGGGATTTTTGCTCACCGTTCTTGTGATCATTTTGACCCCACGGGGTGAGATCTTGCGTGGAGCCTCAGATAGAGGGAGATTATCAGTGGTCTTGTATGTCTTCCATTTCCTAATAATTGCTCCCACAGTTGATTTCTTCAAACCAAGCTGCATACCTATTGCAGATTCAGTCTTCCCAGCCTGGTGCAGGTCTACCATTTTGTTTCTGGTGTCCTTTGAAAGCTCTTTGGTCTTGGCCATAGTGGAGTTCGGAGTGTGACTGTTTGAGGTTGTGGACAGGTGTCTTTTATACTGATAACAAGTTCAAACAGGTGCCATTAATACAGGTAACGAGTGGAGGACAGAGGAGCCTCTTAAAGAAGTTGTTACAGGTCTGTGAGAGCCAGAAATCTTGCTTGTTTGTAGGTGACCAAATACTTATTTTCCACCATTATTTGCAAATAAATTCATTTAAAAAACTACAATGTGATTTTCTGGAATTTGTTTTCTCATTTTGTCTGTCATAGATGAAGTGTACCTATGATGCAAATTACAGGCCTCTCTCATCTTTTTAAGTGGGAGAACTTGCACAAGTGGTGGCTGACTAAATACTTTTTTGCCCCACTGTATGTGTAGATTGATGAGGGGAAGGAAACAATTTAATATGTTTCAGAATAAAGCTTTAACCTAAGAAAATGTGGATGAAGTCAATGGGTCTGAATACTTTTCGAAGGCACTGTGTGTGTGATAGATATATACGCTACCATTCAAAAGTTTGGGATCACTTAGAAATGTCCTTGTTTTTGTCCATTAATAACATACGATCAAAGTGATCAGAAATACAGTGTAGACTTTAATGTTGTAAATGGCTATTTTAGTTGGAAACGGCAGATTTTTTTATATTTTTATGGAATATCTTACACAGGCCCATTATCAGCATGAGTGTTCCAATTGAACATTGTGTTAGCTAATCCAAGTTGATCATTTTAAAAGGCTAATTGATCATTAGAAAACCCTTTTGCAATTATGTTAGCACAACTGAAAACTGTTGTGCTGATTTAAAGAAGCAATAAAACTGGCCTTCTTTAGACAAGTTGAGTATCTGGACCATCAGCATTTGTGGGTTCGATTATGGCCAAAAACAAAGACCTTTCTTCTGAAACTCGTCAGTCTATTCTTGTTCTGAGAAATGAAGGGTATCCCATGTGAGAAATTGTCAAGAAACTGAACATCTCCTACCATGCTGTGTACTACTCCCTTCACAGAACTGTGCAAACTGACTCTAACCAGAATAGAAAGAGTGTGAGGCCCCGGCACAACTGAGCAAGAGGACAAGCACATTAGGGGGGTAGTTTGAGAGACCGACACCTCACAAGTCCTCAACTGTCAGCTACATTAAATAGTACCCTCAAAACACTAGTCTCAACGTCAACAGTGAAGTTACGACTCCGGGATGCTGGCCTTCTAGGCATGATGGTCTGTCATTTCTCTTTGCTTATTTGAGCTGTTCTTGCCATGATATGGACTCGGTCTTTTAACAAATAGGGCTATCTTCTGTATACCCCCCCATATTGTCACAAAACAACCTATCAGCTCAAACGCATTAGGAAGAAAAGACAATTCCACAAATTAACTTTTAACAAGGCACACCTGTTTACTTGAAATCATTCCAGGTCTACCTTATGAAGCTGGTTGAGAGAATGCCAAGAGTGTGCAAAGTTGTCATCAAGGCAAAGGGTGGCCATTTTGACGAATCTCAAATATAAAATACATTTTGGTTTGTTTATCACTTTTTTTTAGTTACTACATGATTGCATATATGTGTTATTTCATAGTTTGTCTTCACTATTCTACAATGTAGAAAATTGTAAAAAATAATGAAATGCCTTGAATCTTGTTTTCAGGGTTTCAGAACCAAAGATGGATACCTGGTTGTGGCTGCGGGCAACGACAAGCAGTTTATCAAAGTGTGCAAAGTAAGTAGCATGACCCTTCATGCATTATCAAACAGCATAAAATAAATAATCTTGCAATTTCATATTGGGCTTAAATGTTACTTTTAGTTAATCTTTTCTGTCGAAGTTTGCTATTCGGGTTAGTATTTCACAGTGCTACTAGTATCACTGAACTGTCACCCAGAGTCCCTTCCAAGTGACTTAGTATAGACTTTGTGTTTCCAGATGCTAGGCCTGAATCATCTGTCTGACGAGCCCAAGTACAAAAGCAACACACTCAGAGTGCAGCATCGCCAAGAGCTGCTTCACATCCTCTCCCAGAGGTAAAGCCTCCCTCTTCACAGTAAACAAAGTTTTTTTATTTTTAAATCGGACTTATGGCAATTATTACTTTTTTTTTAGCTGGAGGCCTTCCTCATCTATATTCATGTGTTGTTTGGTAAGTCTGCAAGTTCTCAGTTTGGCCAGAGAGCCTGTAACGGATGTGGCGTAGAGAAAAGGCAACAGGACACAGAGACCACTCACACAGATGTTTTCATCTGCCCTCCCTTCTAGTCGCTTTGTCATGAAAAAGCACTCGTTGGGCCCCAGGCCCAGTCGGCTGTTTCCTCTCTAAGGGGTCAAGGGGCGTGATGGGATCGGAGGCATTTAACAATGGGACGTTATCTAACACCACCGGAGGAGGGTGACTCGTCGCATGACACTGAGCGTGTCCGAAATCTGGCTTGTCTACTACTTGTTTAAACTGCATACTGTGTACTCAGTTGACTGCATACTATGTAGAATGTACTGTTAAGTAAAAACTAATGAAGTAAGCAACAAATAACATTCCAGTCTCATGCTACTTAGAATGTGTCAGCTAAGGCACAATTGTGTTGATTCCCGCCAATCGTTAATTTTGGTACAAGTGCATCCCCAGAGCTGATTGTCAGCTGTGGTCAGACACACATGGGTCTCAAAATACAATTCTCTACCTTAATATGTCCAGCTAATTGTACTGGATCAAAAGTATGACATCCTGGCATTTAAAGCATACACATTCTTTTCAATTTCACTTACTATAAAAAATAAAAAAAATGTGAAAATGGCTGCTATTTAGAACGCTGGTATGGGTATTTGGACATGACCTTATCAGACAGCAGTGTAAAATCAAATCAAATTCTATTTGTCACATACACATGGTTAGCAGATGTTAATACGAGTGCTTCTAGTTCCGACAATGCAGTAATAACCAACGAGTAATCTAACCTAACAATTCCACAACAACTACCTTATACACACAAGTGTAAAGGGATGAAGAATATGTACCTAAAAATATATGGAGGAGTGATGGTACAGAACGGCATAGGCAAGATGCAGTAGATGGTATATACATATGAGATGAGTAATGTAGGGTATGTAAACATTATATTAAGTGGCATTGTTTAAAGTGGCTAGTGATACTTTTTTACACAGGTTTTTCCATTATTAAAGTGGCTGGAATTGAGTCAGTATGATGGCAGCAGCCACTCAAATGTTAGTGGTGGCTGTTTAACAGTCTGATGGCCTTGAGATAGAAGCTGTTTTTCAGTCTCTCGGTCCCTGCTTTGATGTACCTGTACTGACCTCACCTTCTGGATGATAGCGGGGTGAACAGGCAGTGGCTTGGGTGGTTGTTGTCCTTGATGATCTTTATGGCCTTCCTGTGACATCGGGTGGTGTAGGTGTCCTGGAGGGGAAGGTAGTTTGCCCCCGGTGATGCGTTGTGCAGACCTCACTACCCTCTGGAGAGTCTTACGGTTGTGGGCGGAGCAGTTTCCTTACCAGGCGGTGATACAGCCCGACAGGATGCTCTCGATTGTGCATCTGTAAAAGTTTGTGAGTGCTTTTGCTGACAAGCCGAATTTCTTCAGCTTCCTGTCTGTGTGGGTGGACCAATTCAGTTTGTCCGTGATGTGTACGCCAAGGAACTTAACTTACTACCTTCCCCACTACTGTCCCGTCGATGTGGATGGGGGGGGGTCCACGATCATCTCCTTTGTTTTGTTGACATTTACATTTACATTACATTTAACCTGTTAAGACTCTAGGGGCAGTATTTCATTTTTGGATAAAAAGACAGACGTGCCCGTTTTAAGCGCAATATTTTGTCACGAAAAGATGCTCGACTATGCTTGGAATTGATAGTTTTGGAAAGAAGACACTCTGACGTTTCCAGAACTGCAAAGATTTTCACTGTGAGTGCCATAGAACAAAATCTACAGGCAAAACCAAGATGTTTGAGTGACCAGGAAATCAACAGGATTTCTGGAGGCACGTTTTCCATGATCTCCTTATATGGCTGTGAATGCGACAGGAATGAACGGACACTTCCTATTGTTTCCCCCAGGTGTCTGCAGCATTGTGACGTATTTGTAGGCATATCATTGGAAGATTGACCATAAGAGCCTACAATTACCAAGTGTCCCGCACGGTGTCTGCGTGGAAATTGGTGCGCAAAAGTCAGGTACCAGTATTTTTCCATCCGAATCAGAGAAGAATGCACGCTTCCAGGGAAGGGATTTCAATGAAGAGATATATGACAAAACACCTTGAGGATTGATTCAAACAACGTTTTCCATGTTTCAGTCGATATTATGGAGTTAATTCGGAAAAAAGTTTGACGTTTAGGTGACTGAATTTTCGGTTAGTTTCGGTAGCCAAATGCATAGTAACAAAACGGAACGTTGTGTCCTACACAAGCATCTTTCAGGAAAAACTGGACATCTGCTATGTAACTGAGAGTCTCCTCATTGAAACATCTGAAGTTCTTCAAAGGTAAATTATTTTATTTGATCCCTTTGCTGGTTTTTGTGAATGTTGCGTGCTAAATGCTAACGCTAAATGCTAAGCTAGCTATCACCACTCTTACACAAATTATTGATTTTCTCTGGTTCTAAAGCATATTTTGAAAATCGGAGACGACAGGATTGTTAAGAAAAGCATAAGCTTGAGGACAGGCATATTTATTTCATTTAATTTGCAATTTTCAGAAATCGCTAATTTTGCGTTATGGTAATGAGCTTGAGGCTGTAGTCACGATCCCGGATCCGGGATGGGGCGGACTAAGAGGTTGTCATTTAGCAGACGCTCTTATCCAGAGCGACTTACAAATTGGTGCATTCACCTTATGACATCCAGTGGAACAGTCACTTTACAATAGTACATCTAAATCTTAAAGGGGGGGGGGGGGGTGAGAGGGATTACTTATCCTATCCTAGGTATTCCTTAAAGAGGTGGGGTTTCACGTGTCTCCGGAAGGTGGTGATTGACTCCGCTGTCCTGGCGTCGTGAGGGAGTTTGTTCCACCATTGGGGGGGCCAGAGCAGCGAACAGTTTTGACTGGGCTGAGCGGGAGCTGTACTTCCTCAGTGGTAGGGAGGCGAGCAGGCCAGAGGTGGATGAACGCAGTGCCCTTGTTTGGGTGTAGGGCCTGATCAGAGCCTGGAGGTACTGAGGTGCCGTTCCCCTCACAGCTCCGTAGGCAAGCACCATGGTCTTGTAGCGGATGCGAGCTTCAACTGGAAGCCAGTGGAGAGAACGGAGGAGCGGGGTGACGTGAGAGAACTTGGGAAGGTTGAACACCAGACGGGCTGCGGCGTTCTGGATGAGTTGAAGGGGTTTAATGGCACAGGCAGGGAGCCCGGCCAACAGCGAGTTGCAGTAATCCAGACGGGAGATGACAAGTGCCTGGATTAGGACCTGCGCCGCTTCCTGTGTGAGGCAGGGTCGTACTCTGCGGATGTTGTAGAGCATGAACCTACAGGAACGGGCCACCGCCTTGATGTTGGTTGAGAACGACAGGGTGTTGTCCAGGATCACGCCAAGGTTCTTAGCGCTCTGGGAGGAGGACACAATGGAGTTGTCAACCGTGATGGCGAGATCATGGAACGGGCAGTCCTTCCCCGGGAGGAAGAGCAGCTCCGTCTTGCCGAGGTTCAGCTTGAGGTGGTGATCCGTCATCCACACTGATATGTCTGCCAGACATGCAGAGATGCGATTCGCCACCTGGTCATCAGAAGGGGGAAAGGAGAAGATTAGTTGTGTGTCGTCTGCATAGCAACGATAGAAGAGACCATGTGAGGTTATGACAGAGCCAAGTGACTTGGTGTATAGCGAGAATAGGAGAGGGCCTAGAACAGAGCCCTGGGGGACACCAGTGGTGAGAGCGCGTGGTGAGGAGACAGATTCTCGCCACGCCACCTGGTAGGAGCGACCTGTCAGGTAGGACGCAATCCAAGCGTGGGCCGCGCCGGAGATGCCCAACTCGGAGAGGGTGGAGAGGAGGATCTGATGGTTCACAGTATCGAAGGCAGCCGATAGATCTAGAAGGATGAGAGCAGAGGAGAGAGAGTTAGCTTTAGCAGTGGATACAGAGGAGAGCAGTCTCAGTTGAATGACTAGTCTTGAAACCTGACTGATTTGGATCAAGAAGGTCATTCAGAGAGAGATAGCGGGAGAGCTGGCCAAGGACGGCACGTTCAAGAGTTTTGGAGAGAAAAGAAAGAAGGGATACTGGTCTGTAATTGTTGACATCGGAGGGATCGAGTGTAGGTTTTTTCAGAAGGGGTGCAACTCTCGCTCTCTTGAAGACGGAAGGGACGTAGCCAGCGGTCAGGGATGAGTTGATGAGCGAGGTGAGGTAAGGGAGAAGGTCCCTGGAAATGGTCTGGAGAAGAGAGGAGGGGATAGGGTCAAGCGGGCAGGTTGTTGGGCGGCCGGCCGTCACAAGACGCGAGATTTCATCTGGAGAGAGAGGGGAGAAAGAGGTCAGAGCACAGGGTAGGGCAGTGTGAGCAGAACCAGCGGTGTCGTTTGACTTAGCAAACGAGGATCGGATGTCGTCAACCTTCTTTTCAAAATGGTTGACGAAGTCATCTGCAGAGAGGGAGGAGGGGGAGGGGGAGGAGGATTCAGGAGGGAGGAGAAGGTGGCAAAGAGCTTCCTAGGGTTAGAGGCAGATGCTTGGAATTTAGCGTGGTAGAAAGTGGCTTTAGCAGCAGAGACAGAGGAGGAAAATGTAGAGAGGAGGGAGTGAAAGGATGCCAGGTCCGCAGGGAGGCGAGTTTTCCTCCATTTCCGCTCGGCTGCCCGGAGCCCTGTTCTGTGAGCTCGCAATGAGTCATCGAGCCACGGAGCGGGAGGGGAGGACCGAGCCGGCCTGGAGGATAGGGGACATAGAGAGTCAAAGGATGCAGAGAGGGAGGAGAGGAGGGTTGAGGAGGCAGAATCAGGAGATAGGTTGGAGAAGGTTTGAGCGGAGGGAAGAGATGATAGGATGGAAGAGGAGAGAGTAGCGGGGGAGAGAGAGCGAAGGTTGGGACGGCGCGATACCATCCGAGTAGGGGCAGTGTGGGAGGTGTTGGATGAGAGCGAGAGGGAAAAGGATACAAGGTAGTGGTCGGAGACTTGGAGGGGAGTTGCAATGAGGTTAGTGGAAGAACAGCATCTAGTAAAGATGAGGTCGAGCATATTGCCTGCCTTGTGAGTAGGGGGGGGAGGTGAGAGGGTGAGGTCAAAAGAGGAGAGGAGTGGAAAGAAGGAGGCAGAGAGGAATGAGTCAACGGTAGACGTGGGGAGGTTAAAGTCGCCCAGAACTGTGAGAGGTGAGCCGTCCTCAGGAAAGGAGATTATCAAGGCATCATGCTCATTGATGAACTCTCCGAGGGAACCTGGAGGGCGATAAATGATAAGGATGTTAAGCTTGAAAGGGCTGGTAACTGTGACAGCATGGAATTCAAAGGAGGCGATAGACGGATGGGTAAGGGGAGAAAGAGAGAATGACCACTTGGGAGAGATGAGGATCCCGGTGCCACCACCCCGCTGACCAGAAGCTCTCGGGGTGTGCGAGAACACGTGGGCGGACGAAGAGAGAGCAGTAGGAGTAGCAGTGTTGTCTGTGGTGATCCATGTTTCCGTCAGTGCCAAGAAGTCGAGGGACTGGAGGGAGGCATAGGCTGAGATGAACTCTGCCTTGTTGACAGCAGATTGGCAGTTCCAGAGGCTACCGGAGACCTGGAACTCCACGTGGGTCGTGCGCGCTGGGACCACCAGATTAGGGTGGCCACGGCCACGCGGTGTGGAGCGTTTGTATGGTCTGTGCAGAGAGGAGAGAACAGGGATAAACAGACACATAGTTGACAGGCTACAGAAGAGGCTACGCTAATGCAAAGGAGATTGGAATGACAAGTGGACTACACGTCTCGAATGTTCAGAAAGTTAAGCTACGTAGCAAGAATCTTATTGACTAAAATGATTAAAATGATACAGTACTGCTGAAGTAGGCTAGCTGGCAGTGGGTGCATTGTTGACACTACACTAATCAAGTTCTAGACATGCTGACGATGAGTGTGAGGTTACATTCCTGACACCACACTCCGAGGGCCCTCACCTCCTCCCTGCAGGCCGTCTTGTCGTTGTTGGTAATCAAGCCTACCACTGTTGTCGTCTGCAAACTTGATGATGAAGTTGGAGGCGTGCATGGCCACGCATTCGTGGGTGAACAGGGAGTACAGGAGAGGGCTCAGAACGCACCCTTGTGGGGCCCCAGTGTTGAGGATCAGCGGGGTGGAGATGTTGTTACCTACCCTCACCACCTGAGGGTGGCCCGTCAGGACTTCCAGTACCCAGTTGCACGGGGTGGGATCGAAACCCAGGGTATCGAGCTTGATGATGAGTTTGGAGGGTGCTATGGTGTTAAATGCTGAGCTGTAGTCGATGAACAGCATTGTCACATAGGTATTCCTCTTGTCCAGATGGGTTTGTGCAGTGTGGTTGCGATTGCGTCGTCTGTGGACCTATTTGCGTGGTAAGCAAATTGGAGTGGGTCTAGGGTGTCAGGTAGGGTGGAGGTGATATGGCCCTTGACTAGTCTCTCAAAGCACTTCATGATGACGGAAGTGAGTGCTACGGGGCGGTAGTCATTTAGCTCAGTTATCTTAGCTTTCTTGGGAACAGGAGCAATGGTGGCCCTCTTGAAGCATGTGGGGACAGCAGACTGGGATATGGATTGATTTAATATTTCCGTAAGCACACCAGCCAGCTGGTCTGCGCATAGCTGGGGATGCCATCTGGGCCTGCATCCTTGCGAGGGTTAACACGTTTAAATGTTTTAGTCACATCGGCTGCAGTGAAGGAGAGTTCACAGGTTTTGGTAGCGGGCCCGTGTCAGTGGCACTGTATTGTCCTCAAAGCGAGCAAAGAAGTTGTTTCAGTCTGTCTGGGAGCAAGACATCCTGGTCCGCGATGGGGCCGGTTTTCTTTTTGTAGTCCGTGAGCCGTTGAATTGTGACTCTACCTTGTCTTTATACTGACGCATAACTTATTTGATTGCCTTGTGGAGGGAATAGCTACACTGTTTGTATTCGGTCATGTTTCCGGACACTGGTTAAAAGCAGTGGTTCTCGCTTTCAGTTTTGCGCAAATGCTGCCATCAATCCACGGTTTCTGGTTTGGGAATGTTTTTAATAGTTGCTGTGGGTAGGACATCGCTGATCCACTTGCTAATAGACTCGCTCACCGAATCAGCGTATTCCATCAATGTTGGTGTTTGACGCAGTGCGTATTTGTTTTGGGTTGCGTATTTTTCTTTCTGGATTCATAAAAGGCAAATCAGGCAAGTGTTTCTTTATCCCGAAGTCCATGTGTGTAGGCGAGTATGCACGCCTGTGTGTGTGGTGAGTGTACAACTGCTGGGGATTGTGGGTGAAGAGAGAGCAAGTGCGAGAGAGAGTGCCTCACTCTTGCCATCTTAGGATATTCTGCGATCGAGGGCAAGGCAGTAAGCTGAGTGCAGGGTCTACATATGACCACATACACTTGCTGGAGTTGTTGTGTCTCTGGAACAGCTCAGGCTGTGGCCTCCGACTACTCGTCCCCTGCTGTAATTTTGAAAGCTTCACTTTGCGGTCTCTTCAAACCACAACCCTCCCCCCTTTCTTCTTCCTCCCTGGCTCCCAGGTTCTTGGAAGAGTTGACAGGCGAGTGGCTGAGGAGGTTTGAGGGGACAGGCGTGCCCTGCGGCCCCATCAACAACATCCAGCAGGTGTTCTCCGAACCACAGGTCAGTCCCCACAGTGCTTTGGCTCACATGGCCTCCGAGTCAGTTTCATCTGAGACTCACCCCCTCCTCTTTGTTATTTTAATTTGATTAAATGTTAATCAATACAGGTAAGTGAATTAAGAACAGATATATTTTTTTGCAATGATGACCTGTCAGGAGGCGAGCACAGCAGGTAGGGCAGGGTCTTACAGTTGATCTCTGTAATGACCATGGGTCGCGGGTTCCAAATTCTTCTATTGATGTACACAAATAGCTATTGATTGGAAAAGCGAGCACATTATTCTCATATTTGGATTAGGTAGGTGCCAGAGGGAGTTGTGAAAATGAAAAACCACTTGCTTGATATCTCGTTATCACCACAGCTCCTCAACCTGGTTTTTGTTATGAGAGATCTTCAAAATAGTTACCCCCGACATCTTTAAATGGATCTCTATGCTAAATGAGAGTGGGTAAAAAATAAGTGATTGAAAGAGATTACTGCGGACAGTGTTTCTATGATGACAGAAAAACATATATTTGATCTGTCACAGACATTAATTAAAAGCTTAAATGCTTAAAAGAGTGTAGAAAACTAATGACAAACAAGGTATTATTGTGGATCTTCTGTCCAGGCTGTCATTGTAAATGTAAAATTAGTTCTTAATTGACTTGCCTGGTTCAATAAAGGTTAACAAAATATATACACACTACCCTTTGGGGTCACTTAGAATTTTATTTTGTTGTCCATTTTTAAAATAACATCAAATTGATCAGAAATACAGTGTAGACATTGTTAATGTTATAAATTACTATTGTAGCTGGAAACGGCGATATATCTTTTTTTATGGAAAATCTACATAGGCGTACCATTAACAGCAACCATCACTCCTGTGTTCCAATGGCACGTTGTGTTAGCTAATCCAAGTTGATAATTTTAAAAGGCTAATTGATCATTAGAAAACCTTTTTACAATTATGTTAGCACAGTTGAAAACTGTTGTGCTGGTTTAAATAAGCAATAAAACTGGCCGCCTTTAGACTAGTTGAGTATCTGGAGCATCATGATTTGCGGGTTTGATTACAGGCTCAAAATGGCCAGAAACAAAGACCTTTCTTCTGAAACTCATCAGTCTATTCTTGTTTTGAGAAATTAAGCCTATTCCATGCGAGAAATTGTCATCAAACTGAAGCTCTCGTACAACGCTGTGTACTACTCACTTCACAGGACAGCGCAAACGGACTCTAACCAGAATAGAAAGAGTGGGAGGCCCCGGTGCACAACTGAGCAATATGTCATTCCTGGACCAATAGAGAAATTATAAGTTTTGAATCCGGCATTGCTTTGCGTATCAGTTCATAAACAATGTGCCATGAAATCGGTACATCGAAAATCTCTTCCAAACTATTTTGCAATCTATATGGCACAGCTCTAAATGTTTTGGTCCTTAAATTAAACTGTGATACTTTTTTATTCATTTATTTTATTATTATTTTTGTACCAATTATGGTCTTTAATGCAGGGTCGACAGAAAAGCTCCTTACTTTTTCCCCCTTCCACTATCCTCTCCATTTTTGCTGTAATGCTGCAATTAGTTGGTTGTAATATTTGGTAGAGCCGACATTTCCATATATTTTTGTTAGCTGCATGTGTGACATACAGTGGGGCAAAAAAGTATTTAGTCAGCCACCAATTGTGCAAGTTCTCCCACTTAAAAAGATGAGAGAGGCCTGTAATTTTCATCATAGATACACTTCAACTATGACAGACAAAATGAGAAAAAATAATCTAGAAAATAATAATACAAAAAATCTAAACAGTATTAATAATTTTGTAATGGCATAAGCAAAGCCTTTCAATTACATTGTGTCTTCTTTCGAGGACTACATTCCCAATTATGACAAAGCACCAAGACGGAGAGCATTTGTGAGAGCCGGATTGAGTAAAACACACATGAAAACTTTCACACTGGAACATTGCAATATATCTCTGTCCTCCTACTTTTTCTTTTTCCCAAACAAAAGCAAACACGCCTGATTAACATGGTAACAAGCCAGCCTGGCGGAGATGGCAAACCTGCTCCTCATCCAGTCCAGTCAGCTGACATGATAGATTGATCTCCTCACTTTTGCCAGCCTATTACACTGAAGTGGTATGTTTTGTCCCTGCCCTCCAAGTGTAGCAGTTAAGATGCTCCGCGATTCATCTGTTTTCATTGGCTTTCTGTGCCAACTGTTAGATTGATCCAGTTTGGATTGGATCAAAGTGTTACTTAGGGTTTGGGAGCAGCAGCTTTGTCACCACCTGGCCCGCAATGAAATGTCATATTCAGAAGACGTCCATTATATGACTCGTTGACATGTTTCTCCGAGGGCTGTGCGTGCTGTGAACCGTCTGAGAAAGTCATATTGCCTTGTGCTTTGAGTCACAATGTTACCTAAGCTGCTCGTTGACCGGCCTGCGTCTCCATCTTGTTGTTCTTTGAAACGTCCATAGAGAGCAGATCGGGCTGTGGCTTTCCCAGGCTGCCGCAACGCCTCTTTGTCGCGGCGTGTAGACCACATCCCCCAGACAATGCCCCAGAACATTCACCACCACAACAAAGACGACTTTGGAATGCTGCTTTGCCGAATTGACACTGGAACCGAGCCTCCGGGGAAAGGCTGCATCGGTTTCACAGTGTAATACCACGCCTTGTCGGAGAGCACACGTGTGCCGGAAACCCAGGCTATAGGCCAACAGAGAACAATACAGCGAGTCTCTCTGTGAATAATGTATAGACATGGAACCACAGCACCATAACAAAGTGGCACACCGCCGTGCCTACATCTGCTGATTGACCGTTGACACCAAATAGTGCATCTGGACCATATAACTGCCAGAGAGAGGTACAGTGTATCTCTCTATTACTATATTCCCCTGCAGAGAAAACTCCAACATCCTAATTCACTTTTGAAATCGGTGGTAGCCATCTGCTCAGACAAAGAAAAGACCCGGTCAGAGGGCGAAGAAGAGTGATTAGCTGACAGGAGAGGGGATTGTTTAGGCGAGAGTGCAATTGAATAAAAGAGACTGCAAAAAAATAAGAAAAAAGATGGAATAGAAGAGAGGGA
Source organism: Oncorhynchus gorbuscha (assembly GCF_021184085.1). NCBI lineage: Eukaryota > Metazoa > Chordata > Actinopteri > Salmoniformes > Salmonidae > Oncorhynchus > Oncorhynchus gorbuscha. The sequence continues at coordinate 34,784,328 of NC_060179.1, read as the reverse complement.
ATGCAAAGAGAAGACACAGAGAGAGTGGATTGAATGAGTGGGAGAGGTTAGTATGAGGAAAGCAGATTTGGGGTGGGGGCGACCTGATGAAAGTTGTGCGAAGCCCTTCAGGTTGATGAAGGGACAATCTTGGGCAGAGACAAAACAAGTCCTGATCTGTCCACAGAAATGTAGGCCAACATAGTGCCTACATAATCAATCAATCCCTCATGGAGAAACCTCATGAATGTCACGTGATAACATGTGACAACATGTGAAGCAACATATGATGACATAGAACTCCACACGTGACAACATGTGAGAACATGAACTCATGAAATTAATGTGAAATAAATGTGTAAACACAGGGATACAACATGTGATTCTGTGAAATTACATGTGACAACAGTTGAGCACATGTGAAAGCCCAGGTGTCAAATGTAATTTAGAATATTTTACTTTAAAAGGCATAATTTAAACAGACATGTTTCCATGCAGGTATTGTCTAGTTCCCGGTTTATTCCAGGGATGTCCCCAAAGGTGTTTTTAGGATGTTCTCCGAATGTTGTGTCATCGTCCCATGGAGGTTTTTGTCTAGTTGCGTTGAAAATATGGTAAATTTACAACAAGTTACTCTAATTTTACAGCTAAATGAAGGTGTTAATGTGAATGGACAGTATACTACCATATGCTGATTACTTGGGACTCAACCTCACTTGGAGTTTGAGCTCACAACCTCTTGGTTGCTAGCTACCTAAAGTTCCTGCTGGACCACCAGGTATGTGGACATAATGGATATTGGATATATATTTATTGACAAAAATACATTTCTGCACTTTTTCTAAAGTTGCAGTAAAAAAATAAAGTAAACATATACAACTTGGTGTTATTTCTATAAAATGACAGTATGCTGCCTTATTCTGATTTCAATTACTTTAAAATATTGTAGAATTTTGTACTGTGGCCACAATTGGGACTCTGCAGCTACACCACCAGGTCTGAGAGCATATATGAGAGATGGCTACAGACTTATTGGCAATAACACATTTCTGCACTTTACAAAAAGCTGCCCACGATAAAGTAAATAATTGTCCAATTATCACCACCAACATTACATCAATGTAAAACTATCAGTGCTCAAGGACACTTGACTTAGAGTATACATTACTGACTCTCTTGCACTGTCTCTGCACACTCAATATACTCGACCCACACACTCACACATGCTACACTGACTCTCCAACACACGCACTACATATGCTCACACACACATGCATATTGACACACACACACACACACACACACACACACACACACACACACACACACACACACACACACACACACACACACACACACACACACACACACACACACACACACACACACACACACACACACACACACACACACACACACACATAGTCACACTTCACATATACTGCTACTACTTTTACCCCTTCCTACATGTACAGTGTATTCAGAACCCTTGACTTTTTCCGTACTTCGTTACATTGCAGCTTTATTCTAAAATTGATTAAATTGTTGTTTTACTCATCAATCGACACACAATACCCATAATGACAAAGCAAAAACTATTTTATATGTATAAAAAAAACAACCGATGTGACATTTACATAAGTATTCAGACCCTTTACTCAGTACTTTGTTTAAGCACCGTAGGCAGCGATTACAGCCTTGAGTCTTCTTGGGTATGACGCTATAAGATTGGCACACCTGTATTTGAGGAGTTGCTCCCATTATTCTCTGCAGATCCTCTTAAGCTCTGTCACGTTGGATGGGAACAACTATTTTCAGGTTTCCAGAGATGTTCGATTGGGTTCAAGTCCGGGCTCTGGCTGGGCCACTCAAGGACATTGTCCACTCCTGCGGCGTCTTGGCTGTTTGCTTAGGGTCATTGTCCTGTTGGAAGGAGAACCTTTGCCCCTGCCTGAGGTCTTGAGCACTCTGGAGTAGGTTTTCATCAAGGATCTCTCTGTACTTTGTGCTGTTCATCTTTCCCTTGATCCTGACTAGCCTCCCTATCCCTGCCACTGAAAATGCTGCCACCACCATGCTTCACTGTAGGGATGGAGCTTGGCATTCAGGCCAAAGAGTTCATTCTTGGTTTCATCAGACCAGAGAATATGTTTTTCTCATGGTCTGAGTCATTTAGGTTCTGAATACTTATGTAAATAAGGTATTTCTGTTTTATATTTTCAATACAATTGAAAAATAAATCTAAACTTGTTTTTGCTTTGTCATTGTAGGGTATTGTGTGTTGATTGATGAGGGAAAAAAAACATCTGTTTATCCATTTGAGAAAAAGTCTGTAATGTAAGAAAATGTGGATAAAGTGAAGGGGTCTGAATGAATACTTTCCGAATGCACTGTAGTCCCATGATGCTTGTGGGGGTCATCAATCAAAACAGATTACACCATCTTGTTCGTGAGAGCCATCTTTCCATAATGTTTGTTTGCAACACCATTCGGAATCTACAGACACTTTTGTGAGAAGACCGATTTTCGGGATGTCTCATGGTTTGACAAACACCGCTCTTCCACCTTTCACCGCAGGTGGGGGGCGTCGACATTGGTGGATGCAGTGGATTGAGACGCAGCCCATGCAAATAATATCTCTGGCTTAAACTGACAGATTTAAATCATTTAAATTATTACGCTAATTACATTTCTAGAGGCTAAGATAAGTGCATGTGATATTTAATTTATACCTAGTCACCATGTTATTGTAATACTAATGTTCTTCCTAGACCATCAGTTCAGTGAGTATGACGGATTGGCAACAGTAAGTTACTGTGACTTGTACAATAACCCACCTGCAACTACTTCACAGTAAGCTATTGAAAATTAAACATTTTACTTTCCCTGTGGCCCAGCTACCATTAAGCTACTGGAAAATACACAGTAACATCTTAACATTGCAGTTCTTACAAAGCGATTGCAGAGCTGACAGTGTCAAAAGAGGTGCTCAACCTTCATCAACATAATGATAAAACAACTTAAACTGGTACAACATTTCCACTGACAGTTGGCACAAATACAACACATTTTAAACCATACAGCAAATACAACATATTCCAGGACATTGCCCCTGACAGCTGTAGAAATACATTCAAAGTTGTTCCACTATTTTCATCACTACTCAGTAGCTTGTAGTTTCCTGTAAAATTCTATGATTATTTTTTTTAATCCAAATAATTTTTATGCAATATCAAGTGAGGCATGCCAAGCTAATTGGCAGACATTAAACATACAGTACCAGTCAAAGGTTTGGACACACCTACTCATTCAAGGGTTTTTCTTTATTTGCACTATTTTCTACATTGTAGAATAATAGTGAAAAAATCAAAACTGTGAAATAATATGGAATCATGTCGTAACCAAAAACATGTTAAATTAGCCACCCTTGCCATTGACATTTTTGCACAGACTTTGCATTCCCTCAACCAGCTTCATCTGGAATGCTTTTCCAACCGTCTTGAAGGAGTTCCTACATATGTGACCGACCACCTTGGTTTGGTCTTATGTAGCAACATTTTAATATATCTTTTTTTTTTTACAATTGTTAAAAGCAAAGATACAGAGCTACACAATGGTATATTTTACACTGTATTTGAGGATCAATGGGAAAGTTAATTTTGCTTTGAAAGTTAATAAACTTGTCACCTCACTTTTGAGAAAATTGACTTTTGAATGTTTTGGTACTTACTGGAAAGCTATTCATTGTCTACACCCATTCAGCATCGTTCACACCCTCTTAAGCTTTAGCCCCACCCATCTCTTTAAGGGTTGATCTGCACGTTCTGTCCCAACAACAGTGAAGCACCCAAGCTAATGTTGGCTAGCTTGCAAGCTACTTCCAGACACAAATGAGAGAACAGCTAACTGACCATTTTACTCGCATTAGCTGAGCTGGTAAGGCTTTTTTTATGGTATCCAGAGCATTGGTGACTGCAAGAGTGCTGCTGGCAATAATTTATTATTTTTTGCCAAGGTTTACTGACACCGGCCATATTCAATGGGTGTTGATTATTTGTAAATTTGTCAGTTATTCTGCGCTCTGGCACTCTCAGACGAGAGTGCTCTGATATCTGAGTAGATAGCCAGAGCAAATTTACCAGCTACGTCTATCAACAGCTGTCTTGGTGACATTCTATTGAAATGCTTACTTGCATAGTGGGGTCTTTTTTCTAAGACATGTAGCTAGCTAGCTAGCTAGGTAAACAATGAACCATAATCACAACTCATGACGTTACCTCCCTGCATGAATCTGCATAGTAGACTATTTTAAGTATTACTTTCCGATACATTTTTGTTTTTAAAGCAGCGTTAGACAGGATAACCTACACATACTAACCAGCTCAAATAGACAGAATCATGCTATATGGCAGATCAATCCAAACTCATATCTTGGCATGTCCAGCCCACTCATTATCTCAGCCAATCATGGCTAGCGGCAAGGTTGCAGATTTTTTCTGTGGCTTAACCAACTAGGCTCGTAAATTAACAATTGAATTAGTATTTACAGATGGCATACAAGTTTGTTATTAAGGAACATGAAAGTTCACATGTTCTAAGAGGCATTACGTTCTAACGGCTCTCCTGTGATGCAGTGTCCTTCGACTTACGCCTAGTTTCCTGAAACAGGTCACATATGCTGAGCACTTATTGGCTGCTTTTCCTTCACCTTGCGGTCCAACTCATCCCATCTCATTGGGTTGAGGTCGGGTGACTGTGGAGGCCAGGTCATCTGATGCAGCACTCCATCACTCTCCTTCTTGGTCAAATAGCCCTTACACAGCCTGGAGGTGTATTGGGTCATTATCCTGTTCAAAATCAAATGGCAGTCCCACTAAGCTCAAATCAGATGGGATGGCATATCACTGTAGAACGCTGTGGTAGCCATGCTGGTTAAGTGTGCCTTGTATCCTAAATAAATCACTGACAGTGTCACCAGAAAAGCACCATCACACTACCTCCTTCATGCCTCTCGGTGGAAACCACACATGCGGAGATCATCCATTCATCTACTCTGCGTATCACAAAGACACAGTGGTTGGAACCCAAAATTAAACATTTGGACTCATCAGACCAAAGGACAGATTTATACCGGTCTAATGTCAATTGCTCAAGTTTTTGGGCCCAAGTCTTTTCTTCTTATTTGTATCCTTTAGTAGTAGTTTCTTTGCAGCAATTTGACCATGAAGGCCTGATTCACACGTCTCCTCTGAACAGTTGATGTTGAGATGTCTGTTACTTGAACTCTGTGAAGCATTTATTTGAACTGCAATTTGAGGCTGGTAACTCTACTGAACCTATCCTCTGCAGCAGAGGTAACTCTGGGTCTTCCTTTCCTGTGGTGGTCCTCATGAGAGCCAGTTTCATCACAGTGCTTGATGGTTTTTTGCGACTGCATTGAAGAAACTTTCGAAGTTCTTGGAATTTTCCGGTTCGAATGACCTTCCTGTTTTAAAGTAATTATGGACTGTCGTTTCTCTTTGCTTATTTGAGCTGTTCTTTCCATAATAGGGACTTGGTCTTTTACCAAATAGGACCACAAATTATTGGCTCAAATGCATTAAGGAGGAAAGAAATTCCACAAATTAACTTTTAACAAGGCGCACCTGTTAATTGAAATGCAGGTGACTACCTCATGGTAGCTGGTAGGGAGAATGCCAAGAATACAAAGCTGTCATCAAGGCAAAGGGTGGCAGCTTTGAAGAATCTGAAATATAAACTTTTGTTGATTTGTTGAACACTTTTTTTGGTTACTACATGATTCCAATTGTGCTATTTCATAGTTTTGATGTCTTCACTATTATTGTACAGTATAGAAATTAGTCACAAAAAAAAATACATGTAAAATGTTTTAACACATGCTGCTTTACATGTCACGTTATCACATTAACTTCACAAAATCAAACCATTATAATTGAAGTAATAAAATTGTATGGGGATTTTAAATTAAATGGTACACTGTTCAGCTAAAATATGACCCCGTCTGGGATTTGAACGCTCAACCTCTGGATTGTGATACATTGCTCTTTCTGCTGTGGTACAAAGTCTAACATTTCCCTGCACATTCATGACTTATACTTTGGCACTCTTTTTCTATGTGCAAATTGCTAATTTAGTTATCAGTTGTTCTGAATATTCTCTCATCATTTAATTAATCTACTTATTTCAGCAAGCTCGATTATGGTGATATGTAAACTATGAACATGTATCTTACGTTCTATGAGTACCAAAGCGGTTTTCACAGTTTTCATGTTTGGTCACCTTCGCCTTTGGACAGAGAATATCATATCAAAAGAACTAGCTGGAGACATACCCAAAGTACAAAATACACAAAGTACAAAATGTGAGTTTGGAGTGCTCAGTTTACTCGTTCCAACCATCAGTTTTAAAACGACAGCCAAACGTTTCACACTTAAGTTCCTCCCGATGTAGCATGTGTGCGATATCACATTGCTCATGTTCCATCTCGATAAGTCATACATATGGCACTATGTTTAGGTATGGAAAAATGCCTGGCTATTGCGAGCTCAGTGGAACGTGGGCTGCTCTTACCTCTTCCACCAAAAGTCAGTGTTTCAAAGTGAAGCTGGTTGTCGACCGACTCCCTGCCAGGACCAACACCAGGTTCCAGTCCTGGACAATATTTGATATTTCCTATGCACTGGCTCCATCGCATCAGGCTGCAGGCCTAGATGTTGGACATTCACAAAATGGCTACCAGATGTGTGAATGGATGGAAAATGGGGTATTCTCATGCACGCAAGCAGACAAAAAGGGAAGGCTGACTTTTTTTTAATGCTTTTGTTTCACTAGGACTTTTTTTTATGATGCTCAACTCATTTGGGCTGTAAGCCCTGTCTGATTTATCCTCTCAGCAGCTCTTTCTGGACTGTGTTACGAGAAGAACAATCCATCAATCCATATTGACGTGTGTAGGCTTGCAGTAAAGGTCCAGACAACGCCGCATTGTACTGTAGTCATTACATGTCTTATATCCAACTGTCTAGAGAGCGAGTTTTTCATATATTTGATTCTACACACACCAGCCATTTGCTAGTTCCCCCCACCCCAAGCTGGAAAACATGTTTTCCACCACTTGCCACCTATCCCGTAAGCCCCACCCTCCCAAAACTTTCGAAGTTGCTCCCGCCATCTAAGGGCCAACATATTTTTTTTGTGGCCGTGCTGCCTGCCAACAGTAATCGTCTGATCGATTGACAGATTCAAAGAGCTATCATCTTGAAGTAACATAGTAGATTCAACGCAATTAATATTTACAGTGCATTCGGAAAGTATTCAGACCCCTTCATTTTTTCCACATTTTGGTACATTAGCCGTATTTTAAAATGTATTCAATAATTTATCCTCAACCTACACATAATACCCCATAATTAAAAAGCACATTTATTAAAAATAAGCAAAAATACCTTATTTACTGAAGTATTCAAACCATTTGCTATGAGACTCGAAATTGAGCACAGGTGCTGTCACGTTCTGACCTTAGTTCCTTTGTTATGTCTTTGTTTTAGGTTGGTCAGAGCGTGAGTTGGGGTGGGTAGTCCATGTTCTTTTTTCTATGTTTTTGGCCTAGTCTCTCAATCAGAGGCAGGTGTCGTTCGTTGTCTCTGATTGAGAATCATACTCAGGTAGCCTGTTTTCCCCATTTTGGTTGTGGGTGTTTAATTTTCTGTTTAGTGATTTTCTGCACCTTACAGGACTTTCGTTTTTTTTAGTTTAGTCACGTTGTTGTTTTGTATTTCAGTGTTCCATTATTAAGATCATGAACATGTACCACGCTGCGCTTTGGTTCACACCTTCTTCCACCTACAACAGCCGTTACAGAAACACCCACCAACCAAGAACCAAGCAGCGTGGTATCGACCAGGAGCAGAGGGTTCTGGACTCCTGGACATGGGAGGAGATTTTGGACGGAAACGGACCCAGGGCACAGGCTGGGGAATATCGCCGCCACAAGGCAGAGCTGGAGGCAACGAAAGCTGAGCGGCGGCGATATGAGGAAGTAGCACGGCAGCGCTAGAGGCAGCCCCAAAACTCTTTTGGGTGGGCCACACGGGGAGTGTGGCAGAGTCAGGATGGAGAAATGAGCCCACTCCTCGTGCTTACCAGAAGAAGCGCAGTACTGGTCAGGCACCGTGTTATGCGGTCAAGCGCACGGTGTCGCCAGTACGCGCTCATAGCTCGGTGGGCTATAGGCCAGCCCCCCACAAGTGCCATTCGAGAGTGGGCATCCAGCAAGGGCATGTTGAGCTGGCCCAGCGTGTTTGGTCTCCAGTATGCTGTTTCGGCCCAGGGTATCCTGCGCCGGCTCTGCATGCTGTGTCTCCGAGGCGCTGGGAGGGTGCAGTGCGTCTTATTGAGCCTAAGGGAGAGGTGCTGGTATGCACCAGATCTCCAGTGCTCACCCACAGCCCGGTTCAACCTGTGCCTGCACTCTGGAGGGTCCGGGCTAAAATGGCGATCCAGCCGGGAAGAGTGGTGCCAAGGCTGCGCACCAGGGCTCCAGTGCTCCCCCACAGCCCGGTCCATCCGGTGGCAGCCCCACGCACCAAGCTGTCTCTCCGTCTCCTCCCTTCAGAGCCGCCCGTCTGTCCTGAGCTGCCAAAGCCGCCCGTCTGTCCTTAGCTGCCAGAGCACTGAAATACAAAACGTGAATAAACGAAAAAAACGAAACAGTCCTGTAAGGTGCAGAAAAACACTAAACAGTCAGGAGCTGCCGGAGCCACCCGTCTGTCCTGAGCTGCCGGAGCCACCCGTCTGTCCTGAGCTGCCGGAGCCCCCCGTCTGTCCTGGGCTGCTGGAGCCCCCCGTCTGTCAGGAGCAGCCGGAGCCGCCCATCACTCCAGCGATGTCGGAATCTCCCGTCCAATCTCCCGCGGCAAGGGTCCCCAGTCCGAAGTCGGCCGCTCCCAAGACGCCACTTAAATGGGCCGAGACTATGGTGGAGTGGGGTCCAAGTCCCGCGCCAGAGCCGCCACCGCAGACAGAGGCCCACCCAGACCGTCCCCTATAGGTTCAGGTTTTGTGGCCGGAGTCCGCACCATTGGGGGGGGGGGTACTGTCACATTCTGACCTTAGTTCCTTTGTTATGTCTTTGTTTGAGGTTGGTCATGGCGTGAGTTAGGGTGGGTAGTCTGTTATTTTTTCTATGTGTTAGGCCTAGTGAGAATATTCATATAATTGACAGCTTAGGATAGAAAACACTCTAACAGTTTCCAAAACTGTTGTCTGTGAGTATTTTATTTTTTACCTTTATTTAACGAGGCAAGTGAGTTAAGGACAAATTCTTATTTTCAATGACGGCCTAGGAACAGTAGGTTAACTGCCTGTTCAGGAGCAGAATGACAGATTTGTACCTTGTCAGCTCGGGGGTTTGAACTTGCAACCTTCCGGTTACTACTCCAACACTCTAACCACTAGGCTACCCTGTCGCTCCGTATAAGATAAATGATATTGCAGGTGAAAGCCTGAGTAAAATCCAATCAGGAAGTGACTCTTCTTTTGATTCCCCTGTCTTTCTATGCATCCCTATTGCCAATTGAAAGGGTTATCAACCAGATTCATTTTTCTATGGCTTCCCTAAGGTGTCAACAGCCTTTAGACATAGTTTCAGGCTTTTATTTTGAGGAATGAGCGTGAACGACCACATTGCGTAAGTGGACAAGTGGAGGCTCTCAGAGTGATTTGTGTGCAAAAGAGCGAGGTGGCCATTGTTACACCTGGTCCTAGTGAAAAGCCAACTGTCCCAATTGATATATTATCGAATAAATATTTGAAAAACACCTTGAGGATTGATTATAAAAAACGTTTGACATGTTTCTGTGTACATTATTCGATATAATTTGTAATTTTTGTCTGCGTTGTCGTGACCGCTCTTTCCGGTGGATTCCTGGGCATAATTGCACCAAACTAACGGAGGTATTTGGATATAAAAAATATCTTTATGGAACAAAAGGAACATTTGTTTTCTAACTGGGAGTCTCGTGAGTGAAAACATCCGAAGATCATCAAAGGTAAATGATTAATTTGATTGCTTTTCTGATTTTCGTGAGCAAGTTACCTGATGCTAGGTGTACTTATTGTTTTATTGTGCTATCGATAAACTTACACAAACACTTGTATTGCTTTCACTGTAAAGCATAATTTCAAAATCTGAGACGACAGGGTGATTAACAAAAGGCTACGCTGTGTTTCGCTATATTTCACTTGTGATTTCATGAATATGAATATTTTCTAGTATTATTATTTGACTGTTGCACTATGCTATTCTGCGTTGCTAATGACAAATATACCGGATCCGGGATGGGTGGTTCTAGTTAACAGCTTCTACCCCCCAAGCCATAGAACTCCTGATAAGCTAATCAAATGTCTTCCCGGACTATTTGCATTGTCCCCCCCACCCCCATACGCTGCTGCTACTCTCTGTTATTATCTATGCAAAGTCACTCTACCTACATGTACACATTACCTCAAATACCTCAACGAACTTGTGCCCTTGCTCATTGACTCTGTACCGGTACTTATTGTACAGTTGAAGTCGGAAGTTTACATACACCTTAGCCAAAAACATTTAAACTCAGTTTTTCACAATTCCTGACATTTCATCCTAGTAAAAATTCCCTGTCTTAGGTCAGTTAGGATCACCACTTTTATTTTAGAATCTGAAATATCAGAATAATAGTAGAGGGAATTATTTATTTCATATTTGATTTCTTTCATCACATTCAGAAGTTTACATACACTCAATTAGTATTTGGTAGCATTGTCTTTAAATTGTTTAACTTTGGTTAAACATTTCGGGTAGCCTTCCACAAGCTTCCCACAATACATTGGGTGAATGTTGGCCCATTCCTCCTCCTCTTGACATTGCTGGTGTAACTGAGTCAGGTTTGTAGACCTTGCTCGCACACGCCTTTTCAGTTCTGCCCACAAATTTTCTATAGGATTGAGGTCAGGGCTTTGTGATGGCCTCTCCAATACCTTGACTTTGTTGTCCTTAAGCCATTTTGCCAAAACTTTGGAAGTATGCTTATGGTCATTGTCCATTTGGAAGACCCGTTTGCGACCAAGCTTTAACTTTAACTTTAACTTTAACTGATATCTTGAGATGTTGCTTCAATATATCCACATAATTGCCCCTACTCATGATACCATCTATTTTGTGAAGTGCACCAGTCCCTCCTGCAGCAAAGCACCCCCACAAGATGATGCTGCCACACCCGTGCTTCACGGTTGGGATGGTGTTCTTTGGCTTGCATGCCTCCCCCTTTTTCCTCCAAACATAAGGATGGTCCTTATGGCCAAACAGTTCTATTTTTGTTTCATCAGACCAGAGGACATTTCTCCAAAAAGTATGATCTTTGTCCCCATGTGCAGTTGCCAACCGTAGTCTGGCTTTTATTATGGCGGTTTTGAAGCAGTGGCTTCTTCCTTGCTGAGTGGCCTTTCAGGTTATGTCGATATAGTACTAATTTTACTTTGAATATAGATATTTTTGTACCTGTTTCCTCCAGCATCTTCACAAGGTCCTTTGCTGTTGTTCTGGGATTGATTTGCACTTTTTGCACCAAAGTACGTTCATCTCTAGCAGACAGAACGCATCTCCTTCCTGAGCGGTATGACAGCTGCATGGTTCCTTGGTGTTTATACTTACGGACTATTGTTTGTACAGATGATCGTGGTACCTTCAGGCATTTGCAAATTTCTCCCAAGGATGAACCAGACTTGTGGAGGTCTACCATTTTTTTCTGAGGTTTTGCCTGATTTCCTTTGATTTTCCGCATGATGTCAAGCAAAGAGGCACTGAGTTTGAAGGTAGGCCTAGAAATAAATCCACAGGTACAATCAGAAGCTTCTAAAGCCATGACATAATTTTCTGGAATTTTCCAAACTGATTAAAGGCACAGTCAACTTAGTGTATTTAACCTTTTGTTGGAAAAATGACTTGTGTGTCATGCACAAAGTAGATGTCCTAGCCGACTTGCCAAAACTGTAGTTTGTTAACAAGAAATTTGTGTAGTGGTTGAAAAACAGCCTCGCTACTTTTATTTTATTGTTGCTCTTTAATTATTTGTTATTTTTTCTGTTTATTTTAGCAAATACTTTCTTAAAACTTATTTTTCTTATCTGCATTGTTGGTTAAGGGCTTGTAAGTAAGTATTTCATTGTAAGGTCGACACCGGTTGCATTCGGTGCATGTGACAAATAAAATGTGATTTGATATGATTTTAGATGGCTCATGTTCAAGCCTTACCATAGAGTAGCATGGCTGTATGTTGCATGTAGGCGACAAGGCTAACATTAAGAGATATCGTTGTGCTGCTAGGACTCTATTACCGATTAATAGAGCTTGTGTAGTGCCTACACAATGTCACCGTGAACATTATTTCACAGTCTTTTTCCTCCTACAGAGAAAGCTGTTCGTGAGTGCAAGTGTCCTTGGCAATAGTACCTTTCCGTCCACAATTTGTTTTTTATTGGGCTGGGAACTTTTGTGTCACCTGTCAACCCTAGTTAGCTATCACTGAGAGATCATTTTTATTTTATAAAATACATTTATTTAAGGGACATGGTTAATCTTTCTGTGATGTTGTGTTAGAATACAATAATTATATTCCTCCAGTACATCCGAATGTACATATTTTCCCCTTGGGTAGGAGGTGGCATCAACTGTATAACTAGTGTATACCATGAGTGTCAAGGAATTTACCGTCTTAAAGCAGATCTTGGGAAACAACATTAGTCCTTCATTGAATGGGTTAAAAGCTCCCGTATATCACCTTTCAACTGCAACGTCAGTATTTTACTGCCATTTGTGGTGCTTTGTGGGCCATAGTTACAGGAGGAAACAAGTTCACAATGATCCGTTTGAAGAATGTCTCATATGAGTAGCACACATGAGTAATGACTTCAGAATCTTTTGGGCTTCTGCTCGTATTTGTTTTGAAAGGAGCTGTGAAAATAAAGTGTAACTTTGACCATGCAAATGTGTCTTTTAGCTGTATACACAAGGCTTTGTATCATTGTTATGGTTCTCATTCTCTGCTATGAAAGGATAACCTGCGTGCTTGGTAACTCAATATGACTGCCCGTTCACCGTTACGATATAAGCCCTATGGATTGTCTTGACCTCTTGCTCACATTGCTCCGCATTTTGTATGACCTAATGCCTACAGTGCCTTCAGAAAGTATTCATACCCCTTGACTTATTACACATTTTGTTGTGTTACAGCCCAAATTCAAAATGGATTTTAAAAAAATGCTCTAGACACAATACCCCATAATGACAAAGGGGAAAAAAATATTGAAATGTTAGCAAATTTATTGAAAATTAAAAACATTTCTAATTTAAATAAGTATTCACAAATTCACCATGCTCAACTTTTCATTTTTAAAAATGGTATTGTTTTTTACCCATCTACACTAGGTACCCTTCTTTTTGAGACATTGGAAGACCTCCTTGGTCTTTGTGGTTGAATCTGTGTTTGAAATGAACATTTTTACTGAGGGAACTCACTGATAATTGTATGTGTGGGGTACAGAGATGAGGTAGTCTTTTAAAAATAATGTTAAACTATTATTTTACACAGAGTGAGTCCATGGAACTTATGTGAGTTGTTACGCACATTTTTGCTCCTGAACTTATTTAGACTTGCCATAACAAAGGGGTTGAGTACTTATTGACTCAAGACATTTCAGCATGGGGTATTGTGTGTAGGCCAATAATGAAAACATTATACAATTATTCTATTTTAAATTCAGACTGTAACACAACAAATTGTGGAGAAAGTCAAGGGGTGTGAATACGTTCCGAAGGCACTGTATGTTTCGGTTCACAAGCATAAAGAACAACACAGGGAGTCATTTGTGTATTATCCAAACAGCTGAAACTGACCCGATTAATGACACTAATGATGGACATCAATGCGTTGAGTAACAAGCCGCAACCAGTCATTCTTGCTGCCAAGATCGGTGTTGGACCTCACAGGATTTGTCTTCAAGCTTTGAAAATCAGCCATTCTGTTTGTACAAACGGATAACCAAGCTTTGTTTTTTCTCTCTAGCCCTGCAGCAAATGTGGCCAAAATAATGAAACCCAAACGCTAATAATAAAAAGAAAAACAATCCAATTGCTTTGAATGTGTTACAGTCAATATATCTCAGGCAAATAACCTGAATGGCACGGCTCCCAGGGTGTTAGCTTTCGACATGATGTGTTGTTTTAGGACATGGCCACTTGAAGGATTTGAAGCACAGACAGGGAGTGATGGGAGTTTTTGGGGAAAGCAGCGATGCATCAGGGAAGGGTCTGGTGTGAATTAAACAGGAATTCCCGAGAACTGGATTTTCCAAAAACCAAAACCAAATCCAAAGTCCTGACACTGATATTGTTGTATCGGGTTGCTTTTGATGAACTTAAAAATATAGATAAGGGCCACAATCAATCAGCAAAGGCTTATAGTGATAAGAATAAGGGAATCTGTTGAAGTAATTTGCAATGGAAATGTTATCTCGTCATGTTTTGTTGAACGTAAAAAGTAAGAAAGTAAGCCCAGGAACTGACACTTTGAATTGGATTTTGAAGGTATAGTTTTTCTTATTGTGTTTGACAAGATGGAGTGCTTGAACCCTCGTTCATTGTTTCACACTCTGTTATTCCTTGAGTCTCTGAGAGTATGTGAATGAGTGCCTCGTCGGTTCCAAACATTTGCTGTGATGGCTTTGAGCTTTAATACTGCTGGCTCCAGTGGCTGAAAGCTGGAGTGAATTAGATTGCAGTCAAGGGACCGTCCACTCGGCCAGCCTTCCATTCTCTTCCTCTCTCTGTGAGTCACCGTGCGAAAGACTCTTACCGGCCCTGAGAAGATAATTTGCCTGACGCCTCGCCGGAATATATATCCTCAGGATTTCCAGGAGAGGAAGAGACGAGGATGAGCAAATGAATGAAAGCATTAGAAAGGGAAAGGGGAAGATTTGACTTGTGTGCAACACAATGGAATCCACCCTGTGGTCATCCTTAATTAGCCCAAGCAGCTGCCTCCAGTAAAAAGAGTAACAGTTGTCTAATGGTTTTGTACTGGATAAAAAAAAAGATAACTTCAATGTTCACTGCCACATTCTAGTAGTTTACAGGAACTGCAATGCGAAAGACCCTTTGCTTTTCATTCAAAGCACTGAGCAGACCATTGTTTACAATTTTGGCTGGCCAGACATGGGTGCTTCTAACTCGACTGAGACAGGATTACAAAAGAAAAAGCATCTGCAAACAATAGAAATGCCTTATTAAGGATACTTGGAATTTACACAGTGACCACCTCCCCGATACGGAAATAATTTATAACCACTTTCTTGTGGTGGGACATTTTATATGTCCAAGTAGTCCTGAAATCTCCCAGAAACCCGCTGGGGGAAAGGAGGGAAACGGTAAACTGTGCCCTGGAAGTAGACTTTGTGTGTCATACCGGTGCTGTAAGTGTCAAACCTCGGGGTGGAAGTCACACACATGCAAGCCCCGTGAGTGCTTTTACGCCTGCATTGAAAGACACAGGGATGCCCCTCTCTAATGGTTTTGCCCGCCCGTGCCTCCCCCCACAAACACACGCTTGTCTTTCCCCTGTAGTGGAGGAAGGCTTTGCTTTAATGATCAAGGGTCGCTGGCTGTGGCAGGGGCTTGTACAGCTGTGTGGGGTGGCCTTGCCATGAGCTACAGGTGAAGGCCATTCACCTGGGTCTCTCCCCTATCTTGGCAGCTTCCCTCCCATTCCTTCCTGTTCTCTCCCTACCTAAACATGGGTTCTCCTCCAGGTCAGCCACAGAGACACTTCCTGATCAATGCTCTGTGTGTGTGGGAAGCATCTTCATGAGAGATTACGACGGGGAGAAGTCCAAAGGAGGGAGGCTGTTGCCTTTCGGAGGACATGAGCAAGATCAACGTATTGTGTGTGTCCCTGTCCCGTCCCTCTCACAGCTGGGTCACAGCACAGGACAGACGGAAGCCGAGACCCCTAAGGGAAGGGATTGAGAACAAACACTCATACACGCACGCGAGATAGGATGGTCATGGTCACAGCGGCGGGGGCTTAATGATGCCCTGTGTGAATGCTAAGGGTTAGTTGGCTAACCTCTATGGCATGGTCAGTGGTGGGAGGGAAACCATTGACGAGGTCTTTAAGGTCTCAAGATCATTAGCATTTTAGTGCTCATCAGAACTGATTTCAGACTGAAAGGCATGGTCATGAAGCTGTAGTCATTCCAAAATGGGAAATGAAAGGGACGTCTCTCTGTCTGTTGGTCTGTCCGTTTGCCTAGCTCGCTCACTCACTCACTCACTCACTCACTCACTCACTCACTCACTCACTCACTCACTCACTCACTCACTCACTCACTCACTCACTCACTCAAAAGGTTATTCTGCTGTCCCCATAGGATATCCCTTTTTGGTTCCAGATAGAGCCCTTTTGGGTTCCATGTAGAACCCTCTGTGGAAAGGGTTCTACACTATATATACAAAGGTCTGTGGATACTTCTTCAAATTAGTTGATTTGGCTAGTTCAGCCACTCCAGCATTCTCTGGAGTGATGAATCCCGTTTCACCATCTGACAGTCAGACGGGCAAATCTGGGTTTGACAGGCAAATCTGGGTTTGGCGGATGCCAAAACTCCATCAAATACTTTTGGGATTAATTGAAACGCTGACTGTGAGCCAGGCCTAATTGTCCAACATCAGTGCTCGACCTCACTAATGCTCTTGTGGCTGAACGGAAGAGGCGAAATGAGACTTCTCCACTCTGGTGTTCGTGAGAGCTGTCCTTGAACGACCTTCAGACGTCATTTCCTTGCCATCGCTTGTTATTTCATGACTGTTGTTTTTTTTAAAACCTTTATTTAACCAGGCAAGTCAGTTAAGAACAAGTTCTTATTTTCAATGACAGACTAGGAACAGTGGGTTAACTGCCTGTTCAGGGGCAGAAAGACAGATTGTCAGCTCGGGGGTTTGAACTTGCAACCTTCCGGTTACTAGTCCAACGCTCTAACCACTAGGCTACCCTGCCGCCCCAGGCGAGATGAGATGTGCCAACATCTAATGGAAAACTTTCCCAGAAGAGTGGAGGACCAACTCCATATTTTTTACTATAATTTTGGTGTTGATGTTCAACGAGCAGGTGTACACATACTTTTGGTCATCAACTGTAAATGGAACCAAAAAGGGCAATCAAAATATTTTTTTCTAGGAGTGCAGGCAAGTTCAAATCATATCAAATCAAACTTTATTTGTCACACGAATACAACTAGTGTAGACCTTACCGTGAAATGCTTATTTTCAAGCCTTTTACTGACAGTGCAGTTCAAGAAGAAGTTGAATGCGCAAGTTGTTTTTTAAGCACTCAAAGATGTTTAGACCATGCATGTGTAAGCAATGGTTAAGTGCCAGTGTATTATGGACTGTTGCAGAGGGCATTTGTTTATAAATGGGCTTCTCCGCTCTGGTGTTCATGAGAGCTGTCCTTGAACGACCTTCAGACGTCATTTCCTTGCCATCGCTTGTTATTTTTCATGACTGTTGTTCAGGGCACCTGGGAAACATTTGGCAGCTCCAACAAACATCTGTTTGAATTTTTTGGGGAAAAAACATCCCTCTTTTGGAAGTACTCCTCGGCTTCAGACATCAAAACAGTTAGGGAGTGACGTGGAATTTTATTGACTCGTATCACAGTTTTCTCCTTCCACTGTGAGAATCTGATGCTCGGCTGTTTTTTTCCTCCCACCTGGCTGGCTTTGATATGGTTTTCAGGAAAGTGTGGTGGCTACATTTTAGGGAAACATTTTTGAGGATTCCAAAAGTGTAGCTCTCATTAAATATGCTCAATAGTTCACATGACATTCACTGCATTTTGAGACAAGTTTGGAATGCAACAGTGTAGTGGGTTGCTTCAAGAGACTTACATTTCCACAGTACAGCTGCATTCAGCCCACATGAGTTATTGCTGTCTTTGCATGGACGTTTAAATATACAATGCCTTCAGAAAGTATTCACACCCTTGGAATTTTTACATTTTTTGTTGTGACAGCTTGAATTTAAAATGGATTAAATTGAGATTTTGTGTCACTGGCAAAGTGGAATTATGTTTTTATTTATTTATTTTTATTATAAAAAATGTCTCGTGTCAATATTAAATATTCAATCCCTTTGTTATGGCAAGCCCCCCAAAAATATAGAGTAAAAATGTGCTTAACAATTCACATAATAAGTTGTATTTAATGTGATTTTTGAATGACTAATTTATCTGTAAGTTCTCTCAGTCGAGCAGTGAATTTCAAACACAGATTCAACCACAAAGAACAGGGAGATTTTCCAATGCCTCTCAAAGAAGGACATCTATTGGTAGATGGGTAGACATTTTGAAAGCAGACATTGAATACAGTGCATCCGTTTTTCCACATTTTGTTACATTACAGCCATATTCTAAAATGGATTAAATAAATA
Source organism: Oncorhynchus gorbuscha (assembly GCF_021184085.1). NCBI lineage: Eukaryota > Metazoa > Chordata > Actinopteri > Salmoniformes > Salmonidae > Oncorhynchus > Oncorhynchus gorbuscha. The sequence continues at coordinate 34,765,808 of NC_060179.1, read as the reverse complement.
AAACATTTCTCATCAATCTACACACAATACCCTATAATGACAAAGCAAAACAGGTTTTTAGACATTTTTGAAAATGTATTAAAAGTAAAAAAAAAAACAGATACCTTATTTACATAAGTATTCAGACCCTTTGCTTCGAAATTGAGCTCAGGTGCATCCTGTTTGCATTGATCGTCCTTGATGTATCTACAACTTCATTGGTGTCCACCTGTGGTAAATTCAGTTGATTGGACATGATTTGGAAAGGCAAACACCTGTCTATATAAGGTCCCGCAGTGGACAGTGCATGTCAGAGCAAAAACCAAGCTTTGAGGTCGAAGGAATTGTCTGTAGATCTCTGAGGCAGGATTGTGTCGAGGCACAGATCTGGGGAAGGGTACCACAACATTTATGCAGCATTGAAGATCCACAAGGACACAGTGGCCTCCATCATTCTTAAATGGAATATGTTCGGAACCACAAAGACTCTGCCTAGCTGGCTTCCCAGCCAAACTGAGCAATCTGGGGAGAAGAGCCTTGGTCAGGGAAACCCAATGGTCACTCCTAATTGTCACTCCTGGTTCTCCTATCTCCACAGAGCTCCAGAGTTCCTCTGTGGAGATAGGATAACTTTCCATAAGGCCAACCATCTCTGCAGCACTCCAGTAATCAGGCATTTATGGTAGAGTGGACAGACAGAAGCAACTCCTCATTAAAAGGCACATTACAGCCTGCTTGAAGTTTGCCAAAATGCACCTAAAATCCCTTACCGCGAAAATAGATTCTCTGGTCTGATGAAACCAAGATTGAAAGTTTTGGCCTGAATGCCAAGCATCACGTCTGGAGGAAACCTGGTACCATCTCTACGGTAAAGAATGTTTTTTTAGCGGCAGAGACTAGGGGACTAGTCAGGATCGAGGGAAAGATGAACAGAGCAAAGTACAGAGAAATCTTGGATGAAAAATTCCTCCAGAGCATTTACATTACATTTAACATTTACATTTAAGTCATTTAGCAGACGCTCTTATCCAGAGCGACTTACAAATTGGTGCATTCACCTTATGACATCCAGTGGAACAGTCACTTTACAATAGTGCATCTAAATCTTAAGGGGGGTGAGAGGGATTACTTATCCTATCCTAGGTATTCCTTAAAGAGGTGGGGTTTCAGGTGTCTCCGGAAGGTGGTGATTGACTCCGCTGTCCTGGCGTCGTGAGGGAGTTTGTTCCACCATTGGGGGCCAGAGCAGCGAACAGTTTTGACTGGGCTGAGCGGGAGCTGTACTTCCTCAGTGGTAGGGAGGCGAGCAGGCCAGAGGTGGATGAACGCAGTGCCCTTGTTTGGGTGTAGGGCCTGATCAGAGCCTGGAGGTACTGAGGTGCCGTTCCCCTCACAGCTCCGTAGGCAAGCACCATGGTCTTATAGCGGATGCGAGCTTCAACTGGAAGCCAGTGGAGAGAACGGAGGAGCGGGGTGACGTGAGAGAACTTGGGAAGGTTGAACACCAGACGGGCTGCGGCGTTCTGGATGAGTTGAAGGGGTTTAATGGCACAGGCAGGGAGCCCAGCCAACAGCGAGTTGCAGTAATCCAGACGGGAGATGACAAGTGCCTGGATTAGGACCTGCGCCGCTTCCTGTGTGAGGCAGGGTCGTACTCTGCGGATGTTGTAGAGCATGAACCTACAGGAACGGGCCACCGCCTTGATGTTGGTTGAGAACGACAGGGTGTTGTCCAGGATCACGCCAAGGTTCTTGGCGCTCTGGGAGGAGGACACAATGGAGTTGTCAACCGTGATGGCGAGATCATGGAACGGGCAGTCCTTCCCGGGAGGAAGAGCAGCTCCGTCTTGCCGAGGTTCAGCTTGAGGTGGTGATCCGTCATCCACACTGATATGTCTGCCAGACATGCAGAGATGCGATTCGCCACCTGGTCATCAGAAGGGGGAAAGGAGAAGATTAATTGTGTGTCGTCTGCATAGCAATGATAAGAGAGACCATGTGAGGTTATGACAGAGCCAAGTGACTTGGTGTATAGCGAGAATAGGAGAGGGCCAAGAACAGAGCCCTGGGGGACACCAGTGGTGAGAGCGCGTGGTGAGGAGACAGATTCTCGCCACGCCACCTGGTAGGAGCGACCTGTCAGGTAGGACGCAATCCAAACGTGGGCCGCGCCGGAGATGCCCAACTCGGAGAGGGTGGAGAGGAGGATCTGATGGTTCACAGTATCGAAGGCAGCCGATAGATCTAGAAGGATGAGAGCAGAGGAGAGAGAGTTAGCTTTAGCAGTGCTGAGCGCCTCCGTGATACAGAGGAGAGCAGTCTCAGTTGAATGACTAGTCTTGAAACCTGACTGATTTGGATCAAGAAGGTCATTCAGAGAGAGATAGCGGGAGAGCTGGCCAAGGACGGCACGTTCAAGAGTTTTGGAGAGAAAAGAAAGAAGGGATACTGGTCTGTAATTGTTTTCATCAGAGGGATCGAGTGTAGGTTTTTTCAGAAGGGGTGCAACTCTCGCTCTCTTGAAGACGGAAGGGACGTAGCCAGCGGTCAGGGATGAGTTGATGAGCGAGGTGAGGTAAGGGAGAAGGTCTCCGGAAATGGTCTGGAGAAGAGAGGAGGGGATAGGGTCAAGCGGGCAGGTTGTTGGGCGGCCGGCCGTCACAAGACGCGAGATTTCATCTGGAGAGAGAGGGGAGAAAGAGGTCAGAGCACAGGGTAGGGCAGTGTGAGCAGAACCAGCGGTGTCGTTTGACTTAGCAAACGAGGATCGGATGTCGTCGACCTTCTTTTCAAAATGGTTGACGAAGTCATCTGCAGAGAGGGAGGAGGGGGGAGGGAGGGGGAGGAGGATTCAGGAGGGAGGAGAAGGTGGCAAAGAGCTTCCTAGGGTTAGAGGCAGATGCTTGGAATTTAGCGTGGTAGAAAGTGGCTTTAGCAGCAGAGACAGAGGAGGAAAATGTAGAGAGGAGGGAGTGAAAGGATGCCAGGTCCGCAGGGAGGCGAGTTTTCCTCCATTTCCGCTCGGCTGCCCGGAGCCCTGTTCTGTGAGCTCGCAATGAGTCATCGAGCCACGGAGCGGGAGGGGAGGACCGAGCCGGCCTGGAGGATAGGGGACATAGAGAGTCAAGGGATGCAGAGAGGGAGGAGAGGAGGGTTGAGGAGGCAGAATCAGGAGATAGGTGGGAGAAGGTTTGAGCGGAGGGAAGAGATGATAGGATGGAAGAGGAGAGAGTAGCGGGGGAGAGAGAGCGAAGGTTGGGACGGCACGATACCATCCGAGTAGGGGCAGTGTGGGAGGTGTTGGATGAGAGCGAGAGGGAAAAGGATACAAGGTAGTGGTCGGAGACTTGGAGGGAGTTGCAATGAGGTTAGTGGAAGAACAGCATCTAGTAAAGATGAGGTCGAGCGTATTGCCTGCCTTGTGAGTAGGGGGAAGGTGAGAGGGTGAGGTCAAAAGAGGAGAGGAGTGGAAAGAAGGAGGCAGAGAGGAAAGAGTCAAAGGTAGACGTGGGGAGGTTAAAGTCGCCCAGAACTGTGAGAGGTGAGCCGTCCTCAGGAAAGGAGCTTATCAAGGCATCAAGCTCATTGATGAACTCTCCGAGGGAACCTGGAGGGATAAGGATGTTAAGCGATAAATGATAAGGATGTTAAGCTTGAAAGGGCTAGTAACTGTGACAGCATGGAATTCAAAGGAGGCGATAGACAGATGGGTAAGGGAGAAAGAGAGAATGACCACTTGGGAGAGATGAGGATCCCGGTGCCACCACCCCAAAGCTGACCAGAAGCTCTCGGGTGTGCGAGAACACGTGGGCGGACGAAGAGAGAGCAGTAGGAGTAGCAGTGTTGTCTGTGGTGATCCATGTTTCCGTCAGTGCCAAGAAGTCGAGGGACTGGAGGGAGGCATAGGCTGAGATGAACTCTGCCTTGTTGACCGCAGATTGGCAGTTCCAGAGGCTACCGGAGACCTGGAACTCCACGTGGGTCGTGCGCGCTGGGACCACCAGAGTAGGGTGGCCACGGCCACGCAGTGTGGAGCGTTTGTATGGTCTGTGCAGAGAGGAGAGAACAGGGATAAACAGACACATAGTTGACAGGCTACAGAAGAGGCTACGCTAATGCAAAGGAGATGTAATGAAATGAAGAAAATGTGATACAGAAATGAAGACGTTGGCTAGCGTTAGCTAGAGAGTCTCCTATGCTTGGCTGCTTACCTCGGTATGACAAGTAACCAACGAGTAATCTAAATCCTAAAAATGTCACAACAACTCAGAAAGTAAAGGGATGAAGAATATGTACGTAGAAATATATGAATGTGTTGGTATGACAAGTGGACTACACGTCTCGAATGTTCAGAAAGTTAAGCTGCTCTCGACTCTGTAGCAAGAATCTTATTGACTAAAATGATTAAAATGATACAGTACTGCTGAAGTAGGCCAGCTGGCAGTGGGTGCGTTGTTGACACTACACTAATCAAGTCGTTCCGTTGAGTGTAATAGTTTCTGCAGTGTTGCTATTCGGGGGCTAGCTGGCTAGCTAGCAGTGTTGTTTACGTTACGTTGCGTTAAAAGAACGACAATAGCTGGCTAGCGAACCTAGAAAATCGCTCTAGACTACACAATTATCTTTGATACAAAGACGGCTATGTAGCTAGCTATGTTAATCCTCTGTTCTGTCTCCTTCTCCCGTGGCTTCTAACTCTGATTCAGATCCTAATAGTTCCAACCCTCATCAGACCATGAGGCTGCCTTGAGAGACTTGCCCATTCATCATCCAGTGGATACTGCAGCCTGCTTTAGTCCACCGGGCGCCATCGCCCTCCTGTCCTTGAGGGGTTTGCGAGGCAAAATAACCTCCTCAGGCATTGCACCAGCTGTCGTCATCGGCAGCTCTTTTGTAAGGAACAACTTGGTTCCTGGGGCAAAAACCCTGTGCTACCCAGGAGCACGAGTACAGGACATTACAAGGCTGCTTCCGACCGTTCCACAACAGGGAGATAATGCTGTCATAGTTCATGTGGGGTCAAACAACCTCAGGACTGCTAGCTCATAACTGAAAATTGATTTTAAAGAACTGATTCTAGAACTGAAAGAATCCAAAAAATGGCCAACCATTTCCAGTCCTGTTCCATCGTTGGGTTTGTGATCATGGAATATTGTGTGTAAATGGTGAAAAAAGTCATATATGTAATCCATTTTTAATTCAAATGTGGGATATTTCAAGGGGTATTATTACTTTCTGAAGGCACTGCAAATGTCAATATTAAACAGTTGTGCTCTGGAATGATAGTATTCAATATTTATATACAATTGAAGTTGGAAGTTTACACACACTTAGGTTGGAGTCATTAAAACTTGTTTTTCATCCACTCCACAAATTTCTTGTTAACAAACTTTAGTTTTGGAAAGTCAGTCAGGACATCTACTTTGTGCATGACACAAGTAATTTTTCCAACAATTGTTGACAGAGTGATTCATTCACTGTATCACAATTCCAGTAGTAGTTTACATTCACTAAGTTGACTGTGCCTTCAAACAGCTTGGACAATTCCAGAAATTAATGTCATGGATTTATGTTTGAGTCAATTGGAGGTGTATCTGTGGATGTATTTCAAGGCCTACCTTCAAACTTAGTGCCTCTTTGCTTGACATCATGGGAAAATCAAAGGAAATCAGCCAAGACCTCAGAAAAAAATCTGTAGACCTCGATAAGTCTGGTTCATCCTTGGGAGCAATTTCCAAATGCCTGAAGGTACCACGTTAATCTGTACAAACAATATAATGCAAGTACAATCACCATGGGACCACACAGCCGTCATAGCGCTCAGGAAGGAGACGCATTCTGTCTCCTACAGATGAACGTACTTTGGTGCGAAAAGTGCAAATCAATACTAGAACAACAGCAAAGGACCTTGTGAAGATGCTGGAGGAAACAGGTACAAAAGTATCTATATCCACAGTAAAACTAGTCCTATATCGACATAACCTGAAAGGCCACTCAGCAAGGAAGATGCCACTGCTCCAAAACCGCTTTAAATAAAAGCCAGTCTACAGTTGGCAACTGCACATGGGGACAAAGATTGTACTTTTTGGAGAAATGTGCTCTGGTCTGATGAAACAAAAATAGAACTGTTTGGCCATAATGACCTACCTTATGTTTGGAGGAAAAAGGGGGATGCTTGCAAGCCGAAGAACACTATCCCAACCGTGAGGCACGGGGGTGCGGACTGGTGCACTTCACAAAATAGATGGCATCATGAGGAGGGAAAATTATGTGGAGCTATGAAAGCAATATCTCAAGACATCAGTCAGGAATATAAAGCCAAATGGACATTGACCCAAAGCATACTTCCAAAGTTGTGGCAAAATGGCTTAAGGACAATAAAGTCAAGGTGTTGGAGTTCTCATTTCAAACCCTGACCTCAATCCTGTGGGCAGAACTGAAAAAGTGTGCCCGAGCAGGGAGGCCTATAAACCTGACTCAGTTACACCAGCTCTGTCAAGAGAAATGAGACAAAATTATTGTGGAAGCTTGTGGAAGGCTACCTGAAACGTTTGACCCAAGTTAAACAATTTAAAGGCAATGCTACCAAGTACTAATTGAGTGTATGTAAACTTCTGACTCACTGGAAATGTGATGAAAGAAATAAAAGCTGAAATAAATCATTCTCTCTACTATTATTCTGACATTTCACATTCTTAAATTAAAGTGGTGATCCTAACTGACCTAAGACAGGGACATTTTTACTAGGATTAAATGTCAGGGATTTGAAAAAACTGAGTTTAAATATATTTGGCAAAGGTGTATGTAAACTTCCAACTTATGTATTTGGTGAATGTAGAATCTCCTCTGGGTCAGTTTAAAGCATTATTCATTAACAAGTGCAAATGTTTTTTGTGCTTTGGAAATTCCTCCCCAAGAGCAATATCGAACACACACTGATTCAATAGTCCAAGTGTGAATAAACTCAACACTTTTAGAAAAAAAGGTGCCATCTAGAACCCAAAAGGGTTCTTTGGCTGTCCACCCTTTGAAGAACCCCTTTTGGTTCCAGGTATAACCCTTTCCACAGAGGGTTTTACCTGGAACCATGAAGGGTTATTTTATGTGGACAGCAAAAGAACCCTTTTGGAACCCTTTTTTCTAAGAGTGTAGGCTACAATATGACTGGATAAATGACTACTCCTCTTGGTAGTCAATACATTATTCAAGTTGTTTATCATCCCCCAGGATCAAATACATTCTAAATCAAAGTATCGCTATCCCATTGTTTTTCTTAGACAATGTAATTATGCAATTTTAACCACTGCTGGTCCGGGTCCCATATTCTGATCCACTCTGCTGGTAAATGGGAAGTGACTGAGCTGGTTGTTTTTCTTTGAAACATAGTCGATATTTAGATGCAATCTGTCTTCCTGTCCATAGAGGTCCCCTGTGCTCCTGCGGATGAAGCTTTTTCCCAATGGAGCTGCAATCAGAATGGGTGCAACTGCTCAGTGACGTGTAAAAGGAAAAGGTTGCAATGCAGAATATTGGCTATAACAAGGACATTTATGCTTTTGATTATTGTATTATTTTATGGCCATGCAGATGCATTGACAGTTATAGATTTTGTGTGACACTTTTGCAGTGGTGAAGCAGATTTACGTTCTTTCCGGTACAAGGCTTCTACGTTTTGTACATTTTTCAGTGGGTCTAATCATGGAATTACATAGAATCCCTGTTAATTTAGAATGATCTCCGTGGTCTATTAGGCCTAGTAAAGATCTGTCGTATAACTGTTATTATGTGTTATCTTTTTAATGTGACACAAACACAACTACACTGTGGTGGTGGCGTAGCCTAGTGGTTAGAGTGTTTGACTAGTAACCAAAAGGTTGCAAGATCAAATCCCGAGCTGACAAGGTAAAAATCTGTCATTCTGCCCCTGAACAAGGCAGATAACCCACTGTTCCTAGGCCTTAACTGACTTGCCTAGTTAAATAAAGGTTAAAAAAAAATTTAATCAGTCATGATGTTTTCATCTGACTGACAAATAATCACTTCAAAAGGCTCTCCTGTTGGCTGACTGCGCACATTTGGCCACTAACAAATTCCAGCATCCAAACAGCACAACTTGATGAATGGAAATGGACATCTATAAAAGAGTAATGGCATTTGGTGATTGTCATTTGGCCCACGACACTTTTAGCCAGAATTGATGCACATCTCCGCCTTGGCAAAAGTTTGTCTAGTTTTGATTTAGATTTGGTTGAGTTATCAACTAACGTGAAATCAACCAACAATTTCACCCTGTCATTGGATTTAAGTTAAAAATATTACATTTCCTTACGTTCATGACTTTTTGCTAAATCAATCAGTTTTCCACGTTGATTCAACATCATCACATAGTTTTTTTTTGATGAAATGACATGAAAACAATGTTGATTCAACCAGTTTTTACCCAGTGGAATGTTAGTGTTCTCGTTGAACCACAATGCAATTTGGAGGGTAATACCACCCATTTTCAAGTCAATTTGCAAATTTTCATGCAGCTGACATATGGCAATTTTAAATAATGGAAAAATGTGTTTTCTTGCCATTTGTTTTAATTATTGTGATTGGCACACATTTTCCAAGTACGCCGTACCGCCACTATTTATTTTGCCAGGTGCCGGACCGGACCATTCCGGTTTACTTTCACCCTTGCACTTATCCAAACTTTCCCAGGGTCATAATTTGGCATGAGCAGCAGGAATGCAGAGTCCAATTAAGGCTGACACTGGTGGTGGTGCCAGAGACGGTCAAAACTTCCAGAGAGCTCTGGAACAACATATCTATGGCCTGTCTCGGCCCTCTTTGATCGGCCGCCCATCCATGCCCTCGCTTAATCGAATGTTAACCGTAACCTCCGCCAATCACGTTCGGTACATCTGTCCCCATGAACCTCAGAACAGCCCCTAAAAGGGCTACCTCCCTACTGTGGCTTATGATGATTAGGGACCACCAATTCCCTTGCTTTAAGACTACTCCTCAATTACTGATGTTGTTTCTGGACACCAAATCATAAAATTGTTAATGATGAGGATCTCAACAGTCATGCACCGATAAAGGAGTCTGAGGAGAAGGGTTGTCTCTTTTTGTTATGACTAATAGAACACACCAAACAACACAAGTCTACTCATGACAAAAACAAAGTGTGCAGGAAAGGGAACTTCCCAGGAGGTTGGTTGAGGGTTGTCAATGAATAATGGTGTTGTGTCATGTTGTTTATGCATAACAATGCACCAGAGAGAAATGGGAGAAGACTTGAGATGAGGTAAATGTAGTAACCTCACAACACTAATAGATTCAGCAACAAGTAAAGATTCCGTCAAATAGCAAAAAAGAGACGGACGTATTGTGTTGGTACAAACCTACATTTGAGATTTTTCTGTGACCCAGCAAAAGAGGGTTGTTAAAACTTAAGAATTGACCCAAGATGAATTGCAGACACACCAATGGGTCCAGAGGCACCATTTGGAAAACTGAAACAAATGACAGGAATGAATATGAGAAATCGGAGCCATAAAATTGTCCTATGAAGTGTGTCCATCCAGTGGCAGTGAGAAGACTGGGAGGTGTGGTGGCACGTTCCCACTCCGAATGACCTGACTGGCATTCCTCCCTTCATCTGATTGGTTGGTTAATCTGATTGGTTGGAGAAGAGCTGGATTGCACGTCTGAGGGAATCCCTCTTCGAGCTGCCTGTGGCGCCCTGTGGACCATCCTCAACACTGGGATTGTATTTTAATATCTTTATTTATTAATGTAATATCATCCAGACTACAGGAATCACAATACAATAAAATCCCACATTTGAACCAAAATTAAACATTTTCGGTGGCCACTGGAAATGGTATTGTTTTGTCAAATTATCTTGATCGTGTACAGTTGTTAGTTTGATTGTTGCAAAACATTGCATCCAGCTTTTTGCAGGGCTGTGTTTTACAGGTGTAAATCACAAGAGGTATAATCTGAAAATTTTAATTTGAAAATTAGGGGGGTTTGACTGAAGGATAACATCTTGAGATGTCATTTAGGCTAGTGTGTTTTGTGAAGCTTGGTGGCACTTCAATGCTCTCCTCTAAGTATTGATGTGTAAAGGCACGTTGCATGTTGTGGGTTTAAAGGGTTGGTGGAAAAATCAAACCATGTAGAGAGTGGGTTGAAATCAGTTATCAATAAATAGACTTGTGAAGTGTTGCTGCATTAGAACAGCAATGTAACTATTTAGTATCTGTAAAACATGAAACAACAATAATGCAGTGTTTATTTTTGCCTCGTGACCCTTTCATAATGATTTTTTAAATTTTTTGCCTCCGATCCACTGAGCTATATTTCAACAACAAGAACGATAATGCCACAGTGCACCACAGTACATTGTCACAATGAAATTTTAACCATGTGTAATGGAAGAAAGAGCACAGTTATGTTTAGATGAATAAATTATATTCAATCAATTATTGAACGACGACAGTGAAGTATTCATAACTAAGTTACAGATCCTAAAAATGAAGTGTTAAATGTGTATGTGTTTCTTGGCACATTCCAAACCTATATACTGCAGTTTCCCATCTGTCCTTGTAGTCATCTTCAGACTAAGCCACACTCTCTCTGTCCTTAATGTGTGCGATCTGGGGGATGAATCTTACACGAGCCACGAGCACTTAGAAGCCTGGCACGTGTGCCTTCCGCATCCCATGGGATCTGATCAGTCTGCTCTGAGAGACTGAGGCCAACTCGCCTACTCACAGGTCTCGTCAGGTCAATGTCCTTTCACTCAGTGGCACCACACAGACAACGTTCTGTGACCAGACGATGCAGCACTTCTCCTCGCGTACCTCTGAGTTCAAGCAGACACACCTGCATATTTTGACTGTACAGATGTAGGATTCATTTTAGCCAGCTTGCTGCAGCAGGAACATAATCATGCAGCAACAGCAAATGTGAATTATTATGTGGATTATAATTAATGGTCATTTTTATAGGGGTAGATTCATTTTCTGTAAGGGAAAATCAAGTCTACAATTTCAATGTGGAATTACAAACTTCCGAAGCCTTTTTAAACCTCAAATACACTACAAGTTTTAAATGTCCTGCATTGCAGGAAAGTTCTCCTGCAACAGGGTGATCAAATTAAGATCCTACATCTGCACATTATGTTATTGTGGTGGCTGGTGGCATTGGAGGATGTAAATGGAGGGAATGACTTTGAAGAGGTCATTTAAGTATACACTTGAGGGCAATGCTTTAGAATAAGTTACTCGATATTGTGTAACTTAATTGGTAGGAGTGGAGTAGCATAGCTAGCTACCTACTACGGAGTCCAGTGGCAACGGAGCTCAAACTTCATCTCTTGAGTCCTACTACAGAGAAGCCATAGACGACGGGAATGGTGAATGCACAAGATACTATGCTACCTACCTGCCCCAAGACCTTAACTGCATTTTATCATAATTATCTCTCTCTGCGTTGGTTGGTGGAGAGCTTTGCCATGGTGTGGGCACTGAGGCGGACACCCATTGAGAGAGGAACAATCGGAGGCCCCCAGAACGACGGGACAGGACAAGAAAAGAAGTGGAGGGTCTGGATCTATTTTCAGAGCAGGAACAGAGGCTCCCCTGTCACAAGCTCCTCCATGCGGACAGCAACATTGAAACGGGTCCCTGAGCAAACAGTGACAGAAGTGTGGTCAGTCTCCCCGCCAGAGCCATGTGTATCTCTCTCTCTCTCTCTCTCTCTCTCTCTCTCTCTCTCGTCAGCCATGGTACTGCTCATTCTGGAAGGCATTAAGAGCTTTTATAAATACCAGAAAGAGAAGTTGGACAAATGAGCCTTGTAACAACAGTTAATGTAATAACTTTTTCAAATGTACAGTACCAGTCAAAAGCTTGGACAAACCTACTCATTCAATAGTTTTTCTTTATTTCTACATGGTAGAATACTAGTGAATACATCAAAACTTTGAAATAACACATATAGAAACATGTAGTAACCAAAGAACTGTTAAACAAATCAAAATACATTTTATATTCTTCAAAGTAGCCACTCTGTGCCTTTGCACACTCTTGGCATTCTCTCAACCAGCTTGACCTGGAATTATTTTCCAACAGTATTGAAGGAGTTCCCACATATGCTGAGCACTTGTTGGCTGCTTTGAAGTTAGGAGAGTGAAGCACTGCATCACTCTCCTTCTTGGTCAATTAGCCCTTACACAGTCTGGCGGTGTTTTTGGTCATTGTCCTGTTGAAAAACAAATGATAGTCCCACGAAGCACAAACTAGATGGGATGGAGTATCGCTGCAGAATGCTGTGATGAACATGCTGGTTAAGTGTGACTTGAATTCTAAAAAAATCACTGACAGTATCACCAGCAAAGCACCATCACACCTCCTCCACCATGCTTCACGGTGGGAACCTCACATGCGGAGATCATCCATTCACCTACTCTGCATTTCACAAGGACAGTGTGGTTGTCAAAGGACAGATTTCCACCGTTCTAATGACCATTGTTTCTTGGCCCAAGCAAGTCTCTTCTTCGTATTGGTGTCCTTTAGTAGTGGTTTCTTTGCAGCATTTCGACCATGAAGGCCTGATTCACGCAGTCTCCTCTGAACAGTTGATGTTGAGATGTGTCTGTTTACTTGAACTCTGTGAAACATTTATTTGGGCTGCAATCTGAGGTGCAGATAACTGTAATGAACTTATCCTCTGCAGCAGAGGTAACTCTGGCGGTCCTCATGAGAGCCAATTTCATCATAGCGCTTGATGGTTTTTGCGACTGCAGTTGAAGAAACTTTCATTGTTACTGAAATGTTCTGGATTGACTGACTTTCATGCCTTAAAGTAATGATGGACTGACATTTCTCTTTGCTTATTTGAGCTGTTCTTGCCAAAATATGGACTTGGTCTTCTGTATACCACCCCTACCTTGTCACAACACAACTGATTGGCTCAAACACATTAAGATGGAAACAAATTCCACAAATGAACTTTTAACAAGGCACACCTGTTAATTGAAATGCATTCCAGGTGACTACCTCATGAAGCTGGTTGAGATAATGCTAAGAGTGTGCAAAGCTGTCATCAAAGCAATGGGTGTCTACTTTGAAGAATCTGAAATATAAAATATATTTTTTATTTAACACTTTTTTTGTTAAAACATGATTACATATATGTATTCACTATTATTCTACAATGTAGAAAATAGTAAAAATAAATACAAATCCTTGAATGAGTAGGTGTGTCCAAACTTTTGACTGGTACTGTAATAACTTTTAGATTTTTTGATGTAATTAAACCTGTTAATGTATTAACTTGCCGGTTAACGTGATAAAATGTTGAATGGTTAATGCAATACTTTATTACAATAAGCACACATGACCACACATGCACATAATATGTTATTACATTAACCGGTGGTTATTACATTATCAGGTGAGTAATAACTTGTTTTTAATTAATACATTAACCGGTGTTATCATATCTACTGTTGTCTAATTTATCTAATTTTCACCAGACAACCAGTTTGATATCAGTGGGTGTTCTAGTGTTGCCGTTCTGTTATTCCAAGATAATTCCTCACTCCAAATGGAAGTGGCAGCAGAGCAGTCTTGCCAATATACCAGTAAGCTCGTAAAAATTCTAAATGTATTCATGACGGTGAACACTTCTCACATTGTAACTTTTTGAGTTCAAGTGAATATCAAACCATAACATAATGCTGTTGGGACAGCCTTTTCCTTTAATCCTTAACCACAAGCACACACTCAATTTCAAAGAGCGAGCCCGGGGAAGCACGTTGTGCAACGCTATAGTTCCCCACACTGGGTTTTCTTGGGGCATTGCCGAAACCGAGGGAGGGCTATGCGATAAAAGTACAAGTTTGGGGAATTTATCCACGGCCTTGAATATTAGGCACTCCTGATATAGCATTTAGCCTTTGCGCTATAGGTGCAGTTCTTTTTCATCAAACTGTGTGCTGTGCAACAGATGTGGGTCTCGACTCGACTGCCAACAACCGATCTTCCCTCCAGGCCCTCTGGTTGCACTCCAACTGATCCTGGAGATTTCTGAAGTCGTTATTCAATCATCGTTAATGGCACTTCAAAAGATATAACAGAAAAGTATCTCCACTATATCTGAATCAAGATCAGATCTTACATCTGGTGCAATTAGTTATGTTTGATTGATCTGTGCACCGGACTTGTAGTATTTTGTAACATATCGTGAACGCGTACAGGATCAGCTAATGCAAATGTGAAACAAAGCGTGAGTGTGTCACCCAGAGCCAACTGAGTGAAGCAGGTCTCGACGTGAGGGGACAGCTCCTGCCCGAGGGGCCCTTCATTCACAGGGAGTCGGTAACTGACAGTGTGTCCACCTGTGACACAATACTCTCAAAGTCGAGCGTCATACCAGACCCAGGCTGTCCGCGAACACCCATTTTGTCCAAAAAGGCATGGTTTATATGAGGATAAACGTCTAATAATATAATAATAATAATAATAATATAATAATATAATATATGCCATTTAGCAGACGCTTTTATCCAAAGCGACTTACAGTCATGCGTGCATACATTCTACGTATGGGTGGTCCCGGGGATCGAACCCACTACCCTGCCGTTACAAACACCATGCTCTACCAACTGAGCTACACAGGACCACGTCTCAGCATACATTCATTCAAAAAGGTCATCCATTCATGGTGCATCAAAGCTCTCTCCTGGTGATAGACTTTACTTAACTTTCAACTCTGGGAGCTTCTCTATACAGGGATTGGCAGTGGTGTCCACATTGTTTTTACAGGCAGGTGAAATATGCAAGAATTTCAAAACATGGTTATCCTCCGGTGAGGTCAGACAAGGAGGAGGAGACTCCAGGCGAGCGACATTGAGCTATAGTTTCAAACAGAGCTCTGAACCGTATCTGGTTCATTTTCATCTCCTGTCCTCACCTCACCTCCACAAACCGCCTCACCATCCCTTGCTCAATCGATCCATTAAATGGGCTATTGACTTGAGCCAGGATGCGGCACAAATAATAAGGTCTGTGCGTGTGTTTCTGTGTGTGTTTATGGGGCTGGTCGATACTGGTTGTGTGTGCGTGAGTGCGTGCATGCGTGCAATTGTGTGAGAGAATGAGTGAGTGTGAAACCGTTTTCTCTGAAAGATTGATGTTTTGCTGTGAGTTTGCCAGATATGAAGGGCAGGCTTTCCGGAGGCCTTCTATGTTTATGTGCAGAGACAAACGAAGACATACCGCTCGGACAGCATTCTGTTCTCACTTAGACTTAATCTGAGTTGACCACAGAGTTTTGCTCTGTCCACAGTCAAGCCACAGGAATTTGAGAAATTATTGTGGATTACGAGCATAACATGATCCATGAGAATTATTTTGGTGGCAGAAGTCAAAAGGCTTCTCATGGATATACACTACCCTCCATATGTATTTGGACAGTGAAGCTAAAAAAAAAAAAAATTTGTCTCATATATTTCCAGTTGCGTGTATTCATGGTTGCCAATGGAAGCCAGGCTTCGCCAAAATATTGACCCAGAAAAAAAGAAAAAAACATTGAATAATTTATCTTTTGTCTCTCTGTTTCATAAATGTCCTTAAATTCGCAAGACGTTAGAATGTATATCAGCGGAGAAAGCATCTGAGCAAACGAAACAGCACCCTTCTGTCTCTGTATGTGTAGTGTATCTATCTGGTGCTGGCTGGTCAGAAAGAGTATGAGATTATTGCCGCCCGTAGCATTGAATGCAAGGGAAGGCAGTGAGCATTTGGCATCCCTTGATAAAATGTTTTTAAAATGTTTAAAAAATAATAGCCAATCAGCATTGAGCTAAACTGAGTGAGGTCAGCTGTGAATGGTCCTGGCACAACAACAAAAAAGTTTCAAGGGAAGCCCGTTTGGATTTGGCTTCAGACCAATCACATCATAAGACAAACATCATTATTGACTGAAAAGAACTTGAGATGTTGCATTTCGTTGTGTTGTCCTCCGAAGGCTAGCTTGCTAGCTAAAATGGTCCCTTTGCTAAATTCGCCATGGAAGGAGATAGGGATTTCGACTTGGTTTTACTTAATTCTCCTTACTGGCCAATGGTTATAATGGTGATTCTGATCCAACCATAAATTCATAAACGGTGCCCCTGGTCTGAAAGGATGGAAGTTCAACATGTAGCTAGATGTAGTATGCTTAGCTAGCTGGCCTGGCATATCGTTGCCTATGAAAGGAAGATAGGCTAGCGAGCAAGTATTTTAGCCAGGTAACCTAGGACAACAAAACTCAAAAGTGACATAAATGGTTTAGGCAACATGAAAGAGTGGAGGATGGCATGTTTTTTCTACTTGCAGGCACACACACACAAAGAAATCAGTACAATGGACTGGCACATTATATTTAGTTTACATTGATTGGACTAAATATATTTTGGGGTATCTTTTAGTTGTCACTGTATTAGATTCAGCATAGCTGATTAGATGTGCTTCTAAATAAAAAGTTGTTTTGTAGTCCAAAAATGTCGGAATCAATACCTTGCTTAACGATGCTGTTGGTGGTGTAGCTGTTTTCGGGCTGACCCCAATTAGTTGACTGGTCGATTGTTTAGTCGTTAGGCTGTTGGTCGACCAAGATGGTTTTAGTCAAGCAGTAACAAATATATATTAGAGTACCAGTCAAAAGTTTGGACACACCTACTCATTCAAGGGTTTTTCTTAATTTTTTTACCTTTTTCTACATTGTGGAATCATAGTGAAGACATCAAAACTTTGAAATAACATGTAGTAACCAAAAAAGTGTTAAACAAATCCTAATATATTTTATATTTCAGATTCTTCAAAGTAGCCATCCTTTGCCTTGATGACAGCTTTGCACACTCTTGGCATTCTCTCAACCAGCTTCATGAGGTAGTTACCTGGAATGCATTTCAATTAACAGGTGTGCCTTGTTAAAAGTTCATTTGTGGAATTGTGTTCCTTAATGAGTTTGAGCCAATCAGTTGTGTTGTGACAAGGTAGGGGTGGTATACAGAAGATAGCCCTATTTGGTAAAAGACCAAGTCCATATTATGTCAAGAACAGCTCAAATAAGCAAAGAGAAACAACAGTCCATCATCACTATAAGACATGGTCAGTCAATATGGAACGTTTCAAGTACTTTGAACGTTTCTTCAAGTGCAGTCGCAAAAACCATCAAGCGCTATGATGAAACTGGCTCTCATGAGGACCGCCGGAGGAAACGAAGACCCAGAGTTACATCTGCTGCAGAGGATAAGTTCAGTAGAGTTACCAGCCTCAGAAATTGCAGCCCAAATAAATGATTCACAGAGTTCAAGTAACAGACACATCTCAACATCAAGACTGCGTGAATCAGGCCTTCATGGTCGAATTACTGCAAAGAAGCCACAACTAAAGGACACCAATAATAAGAAGAGACTTGCTTGGGCCAAGAAACACAAGCAATGGACATTAGACTGGTGGAAATCTGTCCTTCGGTCTGATGAGTCCAAATTTGAGATTTTTTGTTCCAATCATTGTGTCTTTGTGATACGCAGAGTAGGTGAATGGATGATTTCCTCATGTGTGGTTCCCAAGGTGAAACATGGAAAAATGGAGGAGGTGTGATGGTGTGGGGTGCTTTGCTGGTGACACTGTCAGTGATTTATTTAGAGTTCAAGTCATACTTAACCAGCATGGTCACCACAGCATTCTGCAGCGATACACCATCCCATCTGGTTTGCCCTTAGTCCCACTATCATTTGTTTTTCAACAGGACAATGACCCAAAACACAACTCCAAGCTGTGTAAGGGCTATTAGACCCAGAAGGAGAGTGATGGAGTGCTGCATCAGATGACTTGGCCTGTACAATCACCCAACCTCAACCCAATTGAGATGCTTTGGGATGAATTGGACTGCAGAGTGAAAGGAAAAGCAGCCAACAAGTGCCCAGCATATGTGGGAACTCCTTCAAGACTGTTAGAAAAGCATTCCAGGTGAAGCTGGTTGAGAGAATGCCACCCACCCACAAGGATGCGTTCTGAGCCCTCTCCTGTACTCCCTGTTCACCCACGACTGCGTGGCCACGCACGCCTCCAACTCAGGCGTGCGCCTCCAACTCAATCATCAAGTTTGCGGACGACACAACATTGGTAGGCTTGATTACCAACAACGACGAGACGGCCTACAGGGAGGAGGTGAGGGCCCTCGGAGTGTGGTGTCAGGAAAATAACCTCACACTCAACGTCAACAAAACTAAGGAGATGATTGTGGACTTCAGGAAACAGCAGAGGGAACACCCCCCTATCCACATCGATGGAACAGTAGTGGAGAGGGCAGTAAGTTTTAAGTTCCTCGGCATACACATCACAGACAAACTGAATTGGTCCACTCACACTGACAGCGTCGTGAAGAAGGTGTAGCAGCGCCTCTTCAACCTCAGAAAGGCTGAATAAATTTGTCTTGTCAACAAAAGCACTCACAAACTTCTACAGATGCACAATCGAGAGTATCCTGGCGGGCTGTATCACCGCCTGGAACGGCAACTGCTCCGCCCACAACCGTAAGGCTCTCCAGAGGGTAGTGAGGTCTGCACAATGCATCAACGGGGGCAAACTACCTGCCCTTCAGGACACCTACACCACCCGATGTTACAGGAAGGCCATAAAGATCATCAAGGACAACAACCACCCGAGCCACTGCCTGTTCACCCCGCTATCATCCAGAAGGCGAAGTCAGTACAGGTGCATTAAAGCTGGGACCGAGAGACTGAAAAACAGCTTCTATCTCAAGGCCATCAGACTGTTAAACAGCCACCACTAACATTGAGTGGCTGCTGCCAACACACTGTCATTGACACTGACCCAACTCCAGCCACTTTAATAATGGGAATTGATGGGAAATTATGTAAAATATATCACTAGCCACTTTAAACAATGCTACCTAATATAATGTTTACATACCCTACATTATTCATCTCATAGGTATATGTATATACTGTACTCTATATCATCTACTGCATCTTTATGTAACACATGTATCACTAGCCACTTTAACTACACCACTTTGTTTAAATACTCATCTCATATGTATATACTGTACTCGATACCATCTACTGTATCTTGCCTATGCTGCTCTGTACCATCACTCATTCATATATCTTTATGTGCATATTCTTTATCCCCCTACACTTGTGTGTATAAGACAGTAGTTTTGGAATTGTTAGTTAGATTACTTGTTGGTTATTACTGCATTGTCGGAACTAGAAGCACAAGCATTTCGCTACACTCGCATTAACATCTGCTAACCATGTGTATGTGAGAAATAAAATTTGATTTGATTTGAGTGTGCAAGGCTGTCATCAAGGCAAAGCGTGGCTACTTTGAAGAATCTCAAATATAAATATATTTTGATTTGTTTAGCTCTTTTTGGTTACTACGTGATTCCATATGTGTTTTTTCATAGTTTTGATATCTTCACTATTATTCTACAATGTAAAAAATAGGTATATATTTTTATCAGAATATTTCCCTGCCTGCAGGCTACAATGTTTTTATTTATTGGCTTCATGTAGGCTATTTTTATGTAGTTGGCAATGGCAGTAGAATATAGTTTTTAGGTTTGTATCATTTTCTTTTAGATTTGGGTAGAATTTTGATTCATCACATGAAAATGATTGTGAGATATGAAGACGTTATTATAAATTAAATTAAACTGTTTAATGTAAATTTACATATGAAAACCATAACTAGTACACAGATCGGTAGAAATAAGAAGATAAATTGGTATTCCGCATGAGACTCCTCCTGTAGCCTATTACCGGAAACTTTAGGAGAGTAATGACAGAATCCTTAAATTGATTAAATAGTCCCCCCCCCCCCGCATCCATACACACAATACCCAAAAATGACAAGAGCAAAAGAACAGTTTTATTATTTTTTAACCCTGAAATGTCACATTTACGTAAGCATTCAGACCCTTTACTAAGTACTTTGTTGAAGCACCTTTGGCAGTGATTATAGCCTCGAGTCTTCTTGGGTATTATGCTACAAGCTTGGCTCACATGCATTTGGGGAGTTTCTCCCATTGTTCTCTGCAGATCCTCTCAAGCTCTGCCAGCTTGGTTTCGGAGCATCGGTGCACAGGTATTTTCAGGTCTCTCCAGAGATGTTCGTTCGAGTTCAAGTCCGGGCTCAGGATGTGCGACTCAAAGATATTCAGAGACTTGTCCCGAAGCCTCTCCTGCGTTATCTTGGCTATGTGCTTAGGGTCGTTGTCCTTTTGGAAGGTGAACCTTCACCCCAGTCTGAGGTGCTGAGTGCTCTGGAGCAGGTTTTCATCAAGGATCTCTCTCTACTTTGCTCCATTCATCTTTCCCTCAAATCTGACTTGTCTCCCAGTCCCTGCCTCTGATAAACATCCCCACAGCATGATGCTGCCACCACTATGCTTCACCGTAGGGATGGTGCCAGGTTTCCTCCAGACATGATGCTTGGCATTCAGGCCAAAGAGTTCATTCTTGGTTTCATCAGACCAGAGAAGCTTGTTTATCATGGTCTGAAAGTCTTTCAGTTACCTTTTGGCCTGTCATGTGCCTTTTACTGAGGAGTGACGTCCTTCTGGCCACTCAACCATAAAGGCCGGATTGGTGGATGCTGCAGAGATGGTTGTCCTTCTGGAAGGTTCTCCCAACTCCACAGAGGAACTCTGTATCTCTGTCAAAGTGAGCATTGCGTTCTTGGTCACCTCCCTGACCAGCTTCTGACCAGCTCTAGGAAGAGACTTGGTTGTTCCAAACTCTTCCATTTAAGAATGATGAGGGCCATTGTGTTCTTGAGGACCTTCAATACTGCAGAAATGTTTTGGTACCCTTCCCCAGATCTGTGCCTCGACTCAATCCTGTCTCTGAGCTCTATGGACAATTATTTCAACCTCATGGCTCGGTTTTTGCTCGGACAATGCCTTTCCAAATCATGTCCAACCAATTGAATTTACCCCAGCTGGGCTCCAAATAAGTTGTAGAAACATGTCAAGGATAGTCATTGGAAACAGGATGCCCCGAAGCTCAATTTCGAGTCTAATAGCAAAGGGTAAGGCCCAAAATGTGGAAAAAGTTAAGGGCTCTGAATACTTTCCAAAAGGACTGAATATGTATTTTGCCACACTATGTGGTTGGAATAATACTGTGAAATTATGCAAATAATGATGATGCCCTTTTAGTGTATTAGCTGTTTGAAAAGTACCTGAATTTTCAGCCTGTTTTGGTCGGATGGAGTTTTTGCCTGCCTAATGACATCACCAGGTGGTAAGTTAGTTAATACACCAATAAGAAAGAGAGTTCCAAACCTCTCTGCCAATAATAGCTAGTTTTCCCCTCCTCACTCAGACTACCCCGAGACAGTCAGAGTAAAATTATTGCATGAAATTATTGCATTTAGATCCATTTTGTTTCAATTATGGCCATTAGATTACTTTTTAACTGTGATTTTGCTACAGACTTTGCCCCATGACATAAAAAGTACCATTCCAGACTCGATCACAAGCCCAGAGGATCGTTTGATTGTACTGCCACAAAACCAACACTAAAATCAAAGCACATCAGCCATGTAAGTGTTATGTATGTTTCAATGACAAGCTTAGGATCAGACATAAGGATATACATATTACAGACTCCTCTGAGCAACATGGCTACCCACCTGCTAATCAGAAACAGTGTTAACCCAAACGCCCTCTCTCTTCGGTGTGGATTCATTTATTTTATTTGATTTTACCTTTGTTTATCTAGGCAAGTCAGTTAAGAACAAATTCTTATTTTCAATGACGGCCTAGGAACAGTGGGTATAGCTGTCTGTTCAGGGGCAGAACGACAGATTTGTACCTTGTCAGCTCTGGGTTTTGAACTTGCAACCTTCCGGTTACTAGTCCAACGCTCTAACCACTAGTACTTCCAAATGCAGGAAGACGCTGACATTAGAAATCAAATAAATGTCTTTCATGTAATGTTTGGAGGTCCGTTAAAAGAGGTTGCTGATTGGGTCCTTAATCTCCAAATGATGTTCATGTGCTCACCTGCATTGAGTGTTTCGGGAAAATGTTGTTTGTTTTGACTACAGTAATGACTGATTTTAATAAGCCCTGTAAATCTAAATAATTTTTGGGTGAACCTTTCCACGGACTTAACTATACAACAACATGCCTCCTTACATGGTAAAGTACAGTAAATGTAAAACCCAGGTGAATGGAATATACTGTTCTCGTAATTCATTTGTTCTTATTGTCTTATAGTATGTCAAAGCTCTGTTGAAGGATGACAGTGGAAGGAAAGTGACCGAGAGGATAATCGGGTATTTGTCTGTGTGAACGGATCTGTACTTAGTATAATTGGAGACCCACAATAGCAGCTTGACAGGCTCAATTACAGGAGGGTCCTCTCCTCCGCGGGTTCCTTGTCTTGTAGTCTCTCTCTTTCACACACTCCAATACACGCCGGGGTCTTAGTGTGACATGGTCTTTTGCTCTTAGCCAATGCACATACGCTCACACACAACGATGTGACTGAGGTTATGACAACCAAAAATGACAAACCAAAATAGCCAGTGTGTTTAGCCTGTCAGAATTTGGTCTCCACCACTAATGTAGATTTATATTGTCACAAATATTAAAAAAAAAATGTATTCCACACAAGCTTAGGTTCAGGCAGTCTAAAAAAACATGTCTTTCATCAAATCCAATGTTATTTGTCACATGCGCCAAATACAACCTTACAGTGAAATGCTTACTTGCAAGCTCTTAACCAACAATGCAGTTTTAAGAAAAATACCACTCAAAATAAGTAATAATAGTAACAAATAATTAAAGAGCAGCAGTAAAATATCAATAGGGAGGCTATATATAGGGTGTACCGGTACAGAGTAAAGGTGCGGGGGCACCGGTTGTCGAGGTAATTGAGGTAATATGTACATGTAGGTAGAGTTATTAAAGTGGCTATGCATTGATAATATCAGAGTAGCAGCAGCGTAAAGGGGGGTGCAATGCAAAAAGTCTTGGTAGCCATTTGATTAGATGTTCAGGAGTATTATGGGTTAGGGGTCGAAGCTGTATAAAAGCCTCTTGGACCTAGACTTGGCGCTCCGGTACCCTTGCCATGGGTTAGCAGAGAGAACAGTCTATGACTAGGGTGGCAATTTTTAAGGCCTTCCACTGACACCGCCTGGTATAGAGGTCTTGGATGGCAGGAAGCTTGTCCACAGGGATGTACTGGGCCATACACACTACCCTCTGTAGTGCCTTGCATTCGGAGGGCGAGCAGTTGCCATACCAGGTGGTGATGCAACACGTCAAGATGCTCTCGATGGTGCAGCTGGAGAACCTATTGAGGATCTGAGGACCCATGCCAAATCTTGTCAGTCTCCTGAGGGGGAATAGGTTTTGTCGTGCCCTCTTCACGACTGTCTTGATTGAGGGAGAGGTTTCTTGTCCCTGCACCACACGGGCAGGTATATGACCTCCTCCCTATAGGCTGTTTCATTGTTGTTGGTGATCAGGCCTACCATTGTTGTGTCATCAACAAACTTAATGATGGTTTTGGAGTCGTGCCTGGCTGTGCAGTCATGAGTGACATCAGGAGTGGACTGAGCACGCACCCCTGAGGGGCCCTGACGCTTTGCCTGGTTGATGGTTCGTCAGAGGGCATCGCGGGATTTCTTTTAAGCTTCCGGGTTAGAGTCCCGCTCCTTGAAAGCAGCAGCTCTACCCTTTACCTCAATGTGGATGTTGCCTGTAATTGATGGCTTCTGGTGTCGGTATGTATGTACAGTCACTGTGGGAACAATATCATCAATGCACGTATTAATGAAGCCAGTGACTGATGTGGTGTACTCCTCAATACCATTGGAAGAATCTCGGAACATATTCCAGTCTGTGCTAGCAAAACTGTCCTTTAGCTTAGCATCTGTTTCATCTGACCACTTTTTTATTGACTGAGTCACTGGTTTTATCAATAAGTACATTGATGGCAAGTTGCAATAGATGGTATAAAATACAGCAAATCCATATGAGATGTGTATTGCAAGATATGTAAACATTATTCAAGTAGCATTATTTAAGTGACTAGTGATCAATTTATTTAAAGGGGCCAATGATTTCAAGTATGTATGTAGGAAACAGCCTCATTGTGTTAGTGATGGCTGTTTAACAGTCTGATGTCCTTGAGATAAAAACTGTTTTTCAGTCTCTCGGTCCCAGCTTTGATGCACCTGAACTGACCTTGCCTTCTGGATGGTAGCGGGGTGAACAGGCAGTGGCTCGGGAGGTTGTTGTCCTTGATAATCGTTTTGGCCTTCCCATGACATCGGTTGGTGGCGTAGGTGTCCTAGGGGCAGGTAGTTTTCCCCCGGTGATGCGTTGTACAGACTGCACCACCCTCTGGAGAGCCTTGCGGTTGTGGACAGTGCAGTTGCCATACCAGGCAGTGATGCAGCCCGACAGGATGCTCTCAATTATGCTTCTGTAAAGGTTTGTGAGGGTTTTAGGTGACAAGCCACATTTCTTCAGCCTCCTTAGGTTGACGAGGCGTTGTTGCGCCTTCTACACCACACTGTCTGTGTCAGTGGACCACTTCAGTTTGTCCTTGATGTGTACGCCGAGGAACTTAAAACTTTCCACCTTCTCCACTGCTGTCCCATCGATGTGGATACGGGGGTGCCCCCTCTGCTGTATCCCGAAGTCCACTATCATCTCCTTTGTTTTGTTGACATGTTTTTAGTTTGTCCAATTACTTATCCAGCGTTTGTTCATTGGCCAGTAGTACCGATGGCAAAGACAGGTTAGCCATTCGTTGCCGGATCCTCACAAGGCACCCCAATCTCCTTCCGCAAAACCTCTGTCTCTTTCTCCTGCGAATGACAGGGATGAGGGTCTGTTCAGGTATCTATTGTAAATCCCTCTCGTCCGACTCATTAAAGAAAAATTATTAGTCCAATTTAAGGTAGATAATCACTGTTCTGATGTCCAGAAGCTCTTTTTGGTAAGAAGAGACGGTAGCAGCAACATTATGTACAAAATAAGTTACAAAAAAACAAAATAGCATGGTTGGTTAAGAGCCCATAAAACAGCAGCCATCCCCTCCGACGCCATTATCCTCAAATGAGGACACGTGTTACAGTTACATGCGATTACTCCGTTGTCAGAACACTTTTGTTGAGGATAGGGAAGGATTTAAAAAGAACAATCACTAGAGACTGAGGAGGCAGGGTTTTTGTGAATGATAAAAGTGAGGGAAATATCTTGTCTGGCTTAAACAAGTTATGCAATTTCATGCACCTGTTTGCCCTGAGCTCTGCTGTCAAGTGAGTCATCTGACCAGAGTGCCTTTCCCTCTCAGGGATGGTCAAAAAATATTACCAAATGGCAAAGTGTAATGTAGTTCGTCTGTTGTTTGAAGAGAGTCAGACCGAAATGCAGCGTGTAGGTTACTCATGACTTTTAATGAAGAATAATGCGGTACATGAAATAACTGAAAATACAAAAACAACAAACGAGTGAAACTAATACAGCCTATCTGGTGACTAACACTAAGACAGGTACAATCACCCACGAAATACAACGCGCACTCAGGCTGCCTAAATACGGTTCCCAATCCGAGACAACGAGAATCAGCTGACTCCAATTAGGAATCGCCTCAGGCAGCCAAGCCTAACTAGACACACCCCTAATAATACACACTCCCAATTAATACAAACCCCAATACGAAATACAACATATAAACCCATGTCACACCCTGGCCTACCCAAACATATAACAAAAACACAAGATACAATGACCAAGGCGTGACAGAACCCCCCCCCCCCCCTAAGGTGCGGACTCCGGGACGCACCTCAAGAGCATAGGGAGGGTCCGGGTGGGCGTCTGTCCATGGTGGCGGTTCTGGCTCGGGACGTGGACCCCACTCCATAAATGTCCTAGTTCCTCCCCTTCGCGTCCTAGGATAATCCACCTTCTCCGCCGACCATGGCCTAATAGTCCTCACCCTGATCCCCACATAACTGAGGGGCAGCTCGGGACCGAGGGGCAGCTCGGGACCGAGGGGCAGCTCGGGACAGAGGGGCAGCTCGGGACAGAGGGGCAGCTCGGGACAGAGGGGCAGCTCCAGAGGGGCAGCTCGGGACAGAGGGGCAGCTCAGGATAGAGGGGCATCTCAGGACAGCAGGGCAGCTCAGGACAGAGGGGCATCTCGGGACAGAGGGGCAGCCCGGGACAGAGGGGCAGCCCAGTACAGAGAGGAAGCCTAGTACTGAGAGGAAGCTCAGTATTGAGAGGAAGCTCAGGCAGGTAGTACTCTCCGGTAAATCCTGGCTGGCTGGTGGACCTGGATGATTCAGGTTGTCTGGCCGATCTAGAAGATCTTGGCAGACTGGCACTTCTGGCGGATCCTGGCAGACTGGCACTTCTGGCGGATCCTGGCAGACTGGCACTTCTGGCGGATCCTGGCAGACTGGTGACGCTGGGCCGACTGGCGGCGCTGGGCAGACAGGAGACTCCAGCAGCGCAGGAGAGGAGAAAGGCTCTGGCTGAGCTGAACAGGCGAGGCGCACTGGACGCGCTGGGCCGACTGGTAGCACTGGTGGCGCTGGACAGACAGGAGACTCCGGCAGCGCAAGAGAGGAGAAAGGCTCTGGCTGCACTAAACAGGCGGGAGACTCTGATAGCGCAGGAGAAGAGAACAGCTCTGGTTGCACTAAACAAGCGGGAGACTCCGGCAGCGCAGGAGGGGAGAAAAGCACTGGCTGCGCTGAACAGGCGAGGCGCACTGGAGGCCTGGTGCGTGGTGCTGGAACTGGTGGTACTGGCGCGAGGACACGCACAGGAAGCCTGGTGCGGGGAGCTGCTACCGGAGGACTGGTGTGTAGAGGTGGCTCTGGATAGACCGGACCGTGTAGGCGCACTGGAGCTCTTGAGCACCGAGCCTGCCCAAGCTTACCTGGCTCGATGCCCACTCTAGCCCGGCCAATAGGAAGAGCTGGTATGTGCCTCACCGGGCTATGCTCCCGCACTGAAAACACTGTGCGCTCCATAGCATAACACGGTGCCTGCCCGGTCTCTCTAGCCCAACGGTGAGCACAGGGAGTATGCGCAGGTCTCCTACCTAGCATAACTATTCTCCCTTCTAGCTCCCCCCCAATAATTTTTTTGGGCTGTTTTTCCGGTTTCCTTGCCAACCGTGTTCCCTCGTATCGTCGCTCCTATCTCCCGCTGCCTCTGCTCTCCTTAGTGCCTCCACCTGTTCCCATGGGAGGCGATCTCTTCCGGCCAATATCTCCTCCCAAGTGTAACAACCTTTACCATCCAACACGTCTTCCCATGTCCATTCTCCAAATAATTCATTCTCCCTTTGCTGCTCCAGCTGTCGCTGCCTGTTTAAACCAGCGCCTCTCCGTTTTTCCGGCGTGTCTTTTTCGTTGATTCGATTCCCCTGTAGCCCTCCTCGCATTGCTGTAGGGAATCCCAGGCGGGCTCCTGCACTCGCTCTCTGTCGGCCGCCCACCTGTCGATTTCTTCCCACGTAGTATACTCCTTGCTTCTGCCGTCCATAACGTCCTCCTTTAGATCCTGCCAGTTCACACGCTGCTCGGTCTGTGAATGGTGGTGGGTGATTCTGTAATGTAGTTCGTCTGTTGTTTGAAGAGAGTCAGACCGAAATGCAGCGTGTAGGTTACTCATGACTTTTAATGAAGAATAATGCGGTACATGAAATAACTGAAAATACAAAAACAACAAACGAGTGAAACTAATACAGCCTATCTGGTGACTAACACTAAGACAGGTACAATCACCCACGAAATACAACGCACACTCAGGCTGCCTAAATACGGTTCCCAATCCGAGACAACGAGAATCAGCTGACTCCAATTAGGAATCGCCTCAGGCAGCCAAGCCTAACTAGACACACCCCTAATAATACACACTCCCAATTAATACAAACCCCAATACGAAATACAACATATAAACCCATGTCACACCCTGGCCTACCCAAACATATAACAAAAACACAAGATACAATGACCAAGGCGTGACACAAAGACATTCTGATTCTATCATAGACAGGTCAGGAAGGACATTTTAGCTTATCAACCTCCAACCCTGATCCATCAGTGTTTTCACAATTTACCCCGAACCTCCAAGAGCCAGCAGCTTCTCCCATTGTTTTTTAGCCTGTGCCTGTCCCATCAGAACAGGGAGGACTGGGGATCCTGTTCACTGCCTTTATCACCTCTCCTCCATCCCTTTCTCTCATTCCCTCCTCCTTTTACTCTCGTATCATTCTCTTTCCAGACTGAGCCTCCCTCTGCCAGTTGTATGGCTGTATTGTGTACAAGCCCACCTGCATACACAGAAGGTAGACGCTGTCTGTCTGTGCTCGGCGTCTTGGCCATACGGAGCCGTTTTGTTTTCTTGGGCAAGTTGAATCCAGAGTTGCCTCTTGATGGAAGTGTTTAACCCCCCCTCCCTTCCCTTGAGCCACCTTTTGTTTTGTTCCTCTTACCCAAGGGCCAACCAAGTCAGGGAATCTCCCATATTTTCAACACTGCTGGCTACAGAAAATACAGTAAATTGTTATGTTTGAACCCAACTGAACCATTGAATGACTCACTTAACCTCTTTATTTCCCAAGCGTTTCTCTGTCTGTGAGAATCTGGGCGGCTTTCCTCTTATATTACTGCCAGATAGATCTAGGCTGATTTTGAGGATGTGGCGCCCTTCTAGAGAACCCTAAAAATGAATAATTTGCCCCTGACAATCAGATGGCAGGCTTACGCTCTAATCAGTGAAATGTGCTGCTGTGGAGTTCAAATATTTACACAAAATACATTCTACATCCACATGGGTTTCTGGGGATAGAGATTGGGATCCACGAATATGGATTTTTATCCCTAAAATATACTGGTAAAGCGTTTCTATACACATATGGTGTCAAAGCAGTCACTCCCATTTTGAATTTTACTCTCACGTTAGATGTCATGTTTTCATCAGCTGTGATCCACAGCATAACTTATTTTATCACCAGGGAGGTAAATGAGTTTGGGTGGTCTTGTAGCTTGTTGTTTTTTGGGGGGACTGCGAATGTCACTACTCGGCACACTGTGTGGGGAATCGGGGTTTATCAAAGTTAGATACTGTATGTGTTGTAGTAACACTGAATGCTTCGAGAGTCTCTTTTCTCCAAATGACTTAGGGGTCCATAATAGGGGAGGGTTGTCTAACTTTGTTTTTGCTTTGGGGAGGGTTGTGTGTTTTTTTATTTCGGCACAGGGGATGGAAGTGTGTGTTTTCCATGGTTTACATTCACCACTCTGCAGGTTTTACTATACACTTTCTTTAATTTTAGACATTCCCTAATCTGCTTTCTTACGCCCCCTATCAAGGTGTTTTGGTACTTTCCTTATGCACTACACTTTTCCCTTCACTTATTATACCACAGGTCAATATAATCTACCAGTCTAACTGTCTATCCTTCTCTCTATCCGCCATGCATAGTGACAATAGTAGTAGATGGATTGTTTTTCCAGATCTGCAATATAATAACTAGTAATCATACCACACATAAAATCATTCAAACTGCACTTTTTTATATACAGTGCCTTGCAAAAGTATTAATCTCCCTTGGTGTTTTTCCTATTTTGTTGCATTACAACCTGTCATTTAAATGGATTTTTAATTGGATTTCATGTAATGGACATACACAAAATAGTCCAAATTGGTGAAGTGAAATAAAAAAAATTACTTGCCCCCCTGGGAAAAAAACTAACAGAAAGTGGTGCGTGCATATGTATTCACCCCCCTTTGCAATGAAGCCCCTGAATAAGATCTGGTGCAACCAACTACCTTCAGAAGTCACATAATTTGTTAAATATAGTTCACCTGTCTGCAATCTAAGTGTCACATGATCTCAGTATATATACACCTGTTCTGAAAGGCCCCAGAGGCTGCAACACCACTAAGCAAGGGGCACCACCAAGCAAGCGGCACCATGAAGACCAAGGAGCTCTCCAAACAGGTCATGGACAAAGTTGTGGAGAAGTACAGATCAGGGTTGGGTTATAAAAAAATATCCAAAACTTTGAACATCCAACGGAGCACCAATTTAAATTAATTATTAAATAATGGAAAGAATATGGCACCACAAGAAACCTGCCAAGAGAGGGCCACCCACTAAAACTCACAGACCAGGCAAGGAGGGCATTAATCAGAGAGCCAACAAAGAGACCAAAGATAACCCTGAAGGAGCTACAAAGCTTTGAAGACCACTTTAAGCCGTACACTCCGCAGAGCTGGGCTTTACGGAAGAGTGGCCAGAAAAAACATTGCTTAAAGAAAAAAACAAGCGAACACCTTTGGGGTTCGCCAAAAGGCATGTGGGAGACTCACCAAACATATGGAAGAAGGTTCTCTGGTCAGATGAGACTAAAATTTAGCTTTTTTTGCCATCAAGGAAAACCCTTTGTCTGGCACAAACCCAACACTTCCCATCACCCCGAGAACACCATCCCCACAGTGAAGCATGGCGGTGGCAGCAGCATGCTGTGGGGACATTTTTAATCGTCAAGGACTGGGAAACTGGTCAGAATTGAAGGAATTTTAGGTGGCACTAAATACTGGGAAATTCCTCGGAGAAACCTGTTTCAGTCTTCCAGAGATTTGAGACTGGGACAGAGGTTCACCTTCCAACAGTACAATTACCCTAAGCATACTGCTAAAGCAACACTTGAGTGGTTTAAGGGGAAACATTTAAATGTCTTGGAATGGCCTAGTCAAAGCCCAGACCTCAATCCAATTGAGAATCTGTGGTATGACTTAAAGATGGCTGTACAAGGGGGGTGAATACTTTCGCAAGCCACTGTAAATCCACAAGAACATAGAGGAATAGCTGATAGGCAGCGGAGAGCCCAGGTGCGTCATTGCATGTGAAAGAACAGCTAATACATGAGACTTGCAGCTCAAAAGCTCACCTATTGATCTTGTTCAGGGACAAAACAATTATCCGGTAACGATTTACTTTGACTGCATATCCATAGCACATTTATTACACATCTATAAGCAGGTTAATGAATGTGTTATAACAGGTTATAACATAGCACATTCATGTCATGCTCATATTTAGGTATCTTAATAGATGCATTATTACAATGACAGCCTGGTGTCATCAATATGGCTGTTCTCAAAAGTGTGCTTTTGTCATACCAATGTTAGTGAATATGCCAAAAAGCCAAACCATGTTTGGAAAATGATGCTGATATATAACCTGTACTGGCCCCATTTCCCCTCCTGGTCTTTATAGACCTGTGACTTACCTTCTTCTCACTGAGTTCAATGGTGCATGAATATCTCCACAGGATTGAATCCTCAGGGTAAATTTGACGTATCAGATCGTCTCATTGAGTGTCATATCATAACTCTTTTGTAACTCATTAAAAGCCCTTCTTCCACATTGCAATTAGGCCTAATTTGATCATACTGGTCTATAACACACACATAAAGAGTCTATGTATGAAAAGTCAAATCTAATTTCCCATTCATAAAGCATTTATAGCTAAGACCTTCATGGTAATTAACTGTGCGCGTTGCCATCTGATCTATAACACCAGCATTAAAGGTATATGTATGAATTCTATGCAGTCATTGTGCTGTCATTTCTATTTTGCATTCTTAAAGCATTTACAGTGCATTCGGAATATATTCAGACCCCTTCACTTTTCCCACATTTTGTTACGTTACAGCCTTATTCTAAAATTGAATTAACAATTGAATCTATCTACAGACAATACCCCATAATGGCAATGCAAAAACAGGTTTAAATATAGCATCAACATTTTGAAAATCTGATATCCCCCTAGCTGATCATTGTCTGCAGCTGGCTCTGATCGTAAAGTAATGAGATAAGCAGGTATTCTCCTCCGTGGTGATTTGCGAACCCTCAACTTTCTGGCCCGTAGCCCTGCGTGGCATTGATTATGCCACAAAAGTCGATATCCACGTTTATAAACACAGGGTCGCTACTGTTATTGTTTTTTGTGGTCGTAATCATACTTTTTTTGTTAATTCAATGTGGGGGAGCGTGATTTTATTGTATTTTTTTACAGTATAACGGGAAGGTTATGTGAAAATATGTTTAAGTTTGGGGAGGATGTGCATTCAATTTTTTTTATACATAAATACATTTCAAACGGTCCCTTAAACCACGTCATCACTGTCCACTCTTTTCCAGCTAGATCCGCAACAGTGGTTAGGCCTTTAACCCACTTTGTCTCCCAGCTGTCCATATGGTCAGAGTATCGCTACAAAACACACATTCGGTAGTCAGCTCCTGGTGTCAAGGGAGGAAAGCTGTGAGGCACTCGATCCTGTCCTTCGTGGACCGGGAAAGTCGTGAGTCAACAGAAAGGGTCACGACTGAGGTCTCGGAGCAGTTAGCACTGTTGTCATTCTGAAATGAAAAACTCCATAATATGTCTAGTGTTTAGGATATTGAACCACAGGGGTGATATTTGAGCATGGCTTGGGCAGCCCTATCTAGATCTGTACCGTGCTGTACCTGTATCGACTCGCCGTCCGAGACCTAATTGAAGTATTAGTTACGGTGTGAGTTTACTGAAGAAACCAGGCACGACAATGCATATCCTCTTGCAACGAGGAAACTGGTTTGGATTCTTTAGCCAGCTCTTATGAAAGAGTAAACCATTTTTCATCATCATTTTGCAAACCATTGAATTTGGCCATCAATACCCAGTTGGCAAAATTTGAAAATACGTCATTCTGACTGACCATGTTGCGGTGAAAAAATGCATTTACATATTTATGAGAACATTGAACAAATCTTTCCCAGCCTCTTTGATGTTGTCATGAAAAGGGCAACTTTACTTGGTTGTAATTTGCTTGTTATACACCAGAGACATCCATACATCAAACAGAGCTGAAGTAGAAAATTCTATCAGGCCCCCACACAACCCTGCTTTACCTAGTGTAGTCATGTGCAGGGCCATTTGATGTGCAGTGAAGTTGCGTTATGGGTTGGAAGTGATTGGGCTTGTGCATTGTGCTGCTAGTGGCAGGAAGGGCAGTGCCTCTCCTGTGAGCTGGTTGATAAGGCTAATACAAGTCCTCAGACTTCTTCGCAAAGAGATAGGAAGAGAAACAGTGTATTAAATGGCCACACAGCAGGATGCTGGTGTGACCCCAGCGAAGTCTGCGAGGCCGCTGCAAAACGTTCATCTCCCTTTCAGTTTTCATCGACGGCACGGAGGACTTTTCGGTGACCCCGGCGTAGCCGCAGGTGTCACCAGCTCCTTCCGGAAAGAAGAGTGCGAGATCGCCTGCAATGGGCATCAAAGCCAACTAGCTGAGAGGTTTAGGAGACTTGCTTAAATTAAAGCACTGAATTGAAATTCAGCCTGTCAGATTGAAATAACAATGGGGGGGAGATTGTTGTGAGCCTTTCTTTCGTTGATCAAATACAAATGTTATTGCACACTCTCCCCCCAGAACCTGTTTCGGCAGAGTATTTTATGTTCTCCTACCACTTGTCAGAGTCCTTGCTTAATTTGTACATATATAGAATGGGAACCAGCGTTTATGTATTTTGGATTCATCTTAAATGCTCTCAGGACCAATAATGCATTGTTTTATATAAGCTGACTCAAAATAAAGAAAAATGAATACCATCTTGGCATTCGGAAGAATTTAGACCTTCACTTTTTCCACATTTTGTTGTAACGTATACAGCCTTGTTCTAAAATGAATTGAATCGTTTTTTTCTCCCTCATCAATCTTGTAATGATCTTCGTCTGTTGTTAGAAGAGAGGCAGACCGAAATGCAGCGTGTAGGTTACTCATGACCTTTAATAAAGATAAAGCGGTACATGAAATAATTGAAAATACAAAAACAACAAACAAGTGAAACAAATTGCAGCCTATCTGGTGACTAACACAAAGACAGGTACAATCACCCACAAAATACAACGCGCACTCAGGCTACCTAAATACGGTTCCCAATCCGAGACAACTAGAATCAGCTGACTCCAATTAGGAATCACCTCAGGCAGCCAAGCCTGTCATGTTTGTCATTTATTATCATGTCTTGTCCCTGTGCTCCCCATGCTATTCGTTTCCCTCTGCTGGTCTTATTTGGTTCTTTCCCTCCTTCTAGCCCTCTCTCTCCCCCTCCCTCTCTCACTCTCTCGCTCTCTCTTCTCTCTATCGTTCCGTTCCTGCTCCCAGCTGTTCCTATTCCCCTAATCATCATTTAGTCTTCCCACACCTGTTCCCGATCCTTTCCCCTGATTAGAGTCCCTATTTATTCCTTTGTGTTCCGTTCCTGTCCCGTCGGTTCCTTGTATTGTATTCACCATGCTGTGATTGCGTTTCGCCCTGTCCTGTCGTGTTTTTGCCGTGATTGTGTATCGCCCTGTCCTGTCGTGTTTTTTTGCCTTCATCAGATGCTGCGTGTGAGCAGGTGTCTCTGTCGACTACGGCCTGCGCCTACCCGAAGCGACCTGCAGTCTGTGGCCGCTTCTCCAGTTGTTTCCCCTCTACGAGTCTAGAGGATTTCTGTTATTCCGTTTTGGACTGAAATAAACTCTGTTTCTGTTAAGTCGCTTTTGGGTCCTCTTTCACCTGCATGACAGAAGGAACCGACCAAGGAATGGACCCAGCGACTTCAGACGCTCGTTACACTGCCGTCGAGATCCAAGGAGCCATGCTCGGCAGACACGAGCAGGAATTGTCCGCTGCTCGCCATGCCGTGGAGAACCTGGCCGCTCAGGTTTCCGACCTCTCTGGACAGTTCCAGAGTCTACGTCTCGTGCCACCTGTTACTTCCTGGCCTGCCGAGCCTCCAGAACCTAGGGTTAATAACCCACCTTGCTACTCCGGGCAGCCCACTGAGTGCCGCTCCTTTCTCACGCAGTGTGAGATTGTGTTCTCTCTCCAACCCAACACATACTCTAGAGAGAGAGCTCGGGTTGCTTACGTCATTTCACTCCTTACTGGCCGGGCTCGAGAATGGGGCACAGCTATCTGGGAGGCAAGGGCTGATTGCTCTAACAAGTTCCAGAACTTTAAAGAGGAGATGATTCGGGTTTTTGACCGTTCAGTTTTTGGTGGGGAGGCTTCTAGGGCCCTGGCTTCCTTATGCCAAGGTGAACGGTCTATAACGGATTATTCCATTGAGTTTCGCACTCTTGCTGCCTCTAGTGAGTGGAACGAGCCGGCGCTGCTCGCTCGTTTTCTGGAGGGACTTCACGCAGTGGTTAAGGATGAGATTCTCTCCCGGGAGGTTCCTTCAGATGTGGACTCTTTGATTGCTCTCGCCATCCGCATAGAACGACGGGTAGATCTTCGTCACCGGGCTCGTGGAAGAGAGCTCGCATCAACGGTGTTTCCCTGCTCCGCATCGCAACCATCTCCCTCCTCTGGCTTTGAGACTGAGCCCATGCAGCTGGGAGGGATTCGCATCTCGAATAAGGAGAGGGAACGGAGGATCACCAACCGCCTGTGCCTCTATTGCGGAGTTGCTGGACATTTTGTTAATTCATGTCCAGTAAAAGCCAGAGCTCATCTGTAAGCGGAGGGCTACAGGTGAGCGCAACTACTCAAGTCTCTCCATCAAGGTCCTGTACTACTTTGTCGGTCCACCTACGCTGGACCGGTTCGGGTGCTACATGTAGTGCCTTGATAGACTCTGGGGCTGAGGGTTGTTTCATGGACGAAGCATGGGTTCGGAAACATGACATTCCTTTCAGAGAGTTAGATAAGCCTACGCCCATGTTCGCCTTAGATGGTAGTCATCTTCCCAGTATCAGATTTGAGACACTACCTTTAACCCTCACAGTATCTGGTAACCACAGTGAGACTATTTCTTTTTGATTTTCCGTTCACCGTTTACACCTGTTGTTTTGGGTCATCCCTGGCTAGTATGTCATAATCCTTCTATTA
This sequence comes from Oncorhynchus gorbuscha, assembly GCF_021184085.1. Lineage (NCBI taxonomy): Eukaryota > Metazoa > Chordata > Actinopteri > Salmoniformes > Salmonidae > Oncorhynchus > Oncorhynchus gorbuscha. The sequence continues at coordinate 34,729,820 of NC_060179.1, read as the reverse complement.
ATTGGTCTAGTAATTCTATCCTATCCTGGAACGTTTCTTGTCATGTGAAGTGTTTAATGTCTGCCATCCCTCCCGTTTCTTCTGTCCCTACTTCTCAGGAGGAACCTGGCGATTTGACAGGAGTGCCGGAGGAATATCATGATCTGCGCACGGTCTTCAGTCGGTCCCGAGCCAACTCCCTTCCTCCTCACCGGTCGTATGATTGTAGTATTGATCTCCTTCCGGGGACCACTCCTCCTCGAGGTAGACTATACTCTCTGTCGGCTCCCGAACGTAAGGCTCTCGAGGATTATTTGTCTGTGTCTCTTGACGCCGGTACCATAGTGCCTTCTTCTTCTCCGGCCGGGGCGGGGTTCTTTTTGTTAAGAAGAAGGACGGTACTCTGCGCCCCTGCGTGGATTATCGAGGGCTGAATGACATAACGGTTAAGAATCGTTATCCGCTTCCCCTTATGTCATCAGCCTTCGAGATTCTGCAGGGAGCCAGGTGCTTTACTAAGTTGGACCTTCGTAACGCTTACCATCTCGTGCGCATCAGAGAGGGGGACGAGTGGAAAACGGCGTTTAACACTCCGTTAGGGCATTTTGAGTACCGGGTTCTGCCGTTCGGTCTCGCCAATGCGCCAGCTGTTTTTCAGGCATTAGTTAATGATGTTCTGAGAGACATGCTGAACATTTTTGTTTTTGTCTATCTTGACGATATCCTGATTTTTTCTCCGTCACTCGAGATTCATGTTCAGCACGTTCGACGTGTTCTACAGCGCCTTTTAGAGAATTGTCTCTACGTAAAGGCTGAGAAGTGCTCTTTTCATGTCTCCTCCGTTACTTTTCTCGGTTCCGTTATTTCCGCTGAAGGCATTCAGATGGATTCCGCTAAGGTCCAAGCTGTCAGTGATTGGCCCGTTCCAAGGTCACGTGTCGAGTTGCAGCGCTTTTTAGGTTTCGCTAATTTCTATCGGCGTTTCATTCGAAATTTCGGTCAAGTTGCTGCCCCTCTCACAGCTCTTACTTCTGTCAAGACGTGTTTTAAGTGGTCCGGTTCCGCCCAGGAGCTTTTGATCTTCTAAAAGAACGTTTTACGTCCGCTCCTATCCTCGTTACTCCTGACGTCACTAGACAATTCATTGTCGAGGTTGACGCTTCAGAGGTAGGCGTGGGAGCCATTCTATCCCAGCGCTTCCAGTCTGACGATAAGGTTCATCCTTGCGCTTATTTTTCTCATCGCCTGTCGCCATCTGAGCGCAACTATGATGTGGGTAACCGTGAACTGCTCGCCATCCGCTTAGCCCTAGGCGAATGGCGACAGTGGTTGGAGGGGGCGACCGTTCCTTTTGTCGTTTGGACAGACCATAAGAACCTTGAGTACATCCGTTCTGCCAAACGACTTAATGCCCGTCAAGCTCGTTGGGCGTTGTTTTTCGCTCGTTTCGAGTTTGTGATTTCTTACCGTCCGGGTAGCAAGAACACCAAGCCTGATGCCTTATCCCGTCTGTTTAGTTCTTCTGTGGCTTCTACTGATCCCGAGGGGATTCTTCCTTATGGGCGTGTTGTCGGGTTAACAGTCTGGGGAATTGAAAGACAGGTTAAGCAAGCACTCACACACACTGCGTCGCCGCGCGCTTGTCCTAGTAACCTCCTTTTCGTTCCTGTTTCCACTCGTCTGGCTGTTCTTCAGTGGGCTCACTCTGCCAAGTTAGCTGGTCATCCCGGTGTTCGAGGCACTCTTGCGTCTATTCGCCAGCGCTTTTGGTGGCCGACTCAGGAGCGTGACACGCGCCGTTTCGTGGCTGCTTGTTCGGACTGCGCGCAGACTAAGTCGGGTAACTCTCCTCCTGCCGGTCGTCTCAGACCGCTCCCCATTCCTTCTCGACCATGGTCTCACATTGCCTTAGACTTCATTACCGGTCTGCCGTTGTCTGCGGGGAAGACTGTGATTCTGACGGTTGTCGATAGGTTCTCTAAGGCGGCACATTTCATTCCCCTCGCTAAACTTCCTTCCGCTAAGGAGACGGCACAAATCATTATTGAGAATGTATTCAGAATTCATGGCCTCCCGTTAGACGCCGTTTCAGACAGAGGCCCGCAATTCACGTCACAGTTTTGGAGGGAGTTCTGTCGTTTGATTGGTGCGTCCGTCAGTCTCTCTTCCGGGTTTCATCCCCAGTCTAACGGTCAAGCAGAGAGGGCCAATCAGACGATTGGTCGCATACTACGCAGCCTTTCTTTCAGAAACCCTGCGTCTTGGGCAGAACAGCTCCCCTGGGCAGAATACGCTCACAATTCGCTTCCTTCGTCTGCTACCGGGTTATCTCCGTTTCAGAGTAGTCTGGGTTACCAGCCTCCTCTGTTCTCATCCCAGCTTGCCGAGTCCAGCGTTCCCTCCGCTCAAGCGTTTGTCCAACGTTGTGAGCGCACCTGGAGGAGGGTGAGGTCTGCACTTTGCCGTTACAGGGCACAGACGGTGAGAGCCGCCAATAAACGCAGGATTAAGAATCCAAGGTATTGTTGCGGCCAGAGAGTGTGGCTTTCCACTCGCAACCTTCCTCTTACGACAGCTTCTCGTAAGTTGACTCCGCGGTTCATTGGTCCGTTCCGTGTCTCCCAGGTCGTCAATCCTGTCGCTGTGCGACTGCTTCTTCCGCGACATCTTCGTCGCGTCCATCCTGTCTTCCATGTCTCCTGTGTTAAGCCCTTTCTTCGCACCCCCGTTCGTCTTCCCTCCCCCTCCCGTCCTTGTCGAGAGCGCACCTATTTACAAGGTACATAAGATCATGGACATGCGTTCTCGGGGACGGGGTCACCAATACCTAGTGGATTGGGAGGGTTACGGTCCTGAGGAGAGGAGTTGGGTTCCGTCTCGGGACGTGCTGGACCGTTCACTCATCGATGATTTCCTCCGTTGCCGCCAGGATTCCTCCTCGAGTGCGCCAGGAGGCGCTCGGTGAGTGGGGGGGTACTGTCATGTTTGTCATTTATTATCATGTCTTGTCCCTGTGCTCCCCATGCTATTCGTTTCCCTCTGCTGGTCTTATTTGGTTCTTTCCCTCCTTCTAGCCCTCTCTCTCCCCCTCCCTCTCTCACTCTCTCGCTCTCTCTTCTCTCTATCGTTCCGTTCCTGCTCCCAGCTGTTCCTATTCCCCTAATCATCATTTAGTCTTCCCACACCTGTTCCCGATCCTTTCCCCTGATTAGAGTCCCTATTTATTCCTTTGTGTTCCGTTCCTGTCCCGTCGGTTCCTTGTATTGTATTCACCATGCTGTGATTGCGTTTCGCCCTGTCCTGTCGTGTTTTTGCCGTGATTGTGTATCGCCCTGTCCTGTCGTGTTTTTTGCCTTCATCAGATGCTGCGTGTGAGCAGGTGTCTCTGTCGACTACGGCCTGCGCCTACCCGAAGCGACCTGCAGTCTGTGGCCGCTTCTCCAGTTGTTTCCCCTCTACGAGTCTAGAGGATTTCTGTTATTCCGTTTTGGACTGAAATAAACTCTGTTTCTGTTAAGTCGCTTTTGGGTCCTCTTTCACCTGCATGACAAAGCCTAACTAGACACACCCCTACTAATACACACTCCTAATTAATACAAACCGCAATACGAAATATAACATATAAACCCATGTCACACCCTGGCCTACCCAAACATATAACAAAACACAAGATACAATGACCAAGGCGTGACAAATCTACACATAATACCCCATAATGACAAAGCAAAACAGGGTTTCTAGAAATATTTGCAAATGAAAAAAGTATAATAATAATGAAATATCACATTTACGTAAGTATTCAGAGCCTTTACTCAGTACTTCGTTGAAGCACCTTTGGCAGCAATTACAGCCTCAAGTCTTCTTGGGTATGATGCTACAAGCTTGGCACACCTGTATTTATGGAGTTTCTCCCATTCTTCTCTGCAGATCCTCTCAAGCTCTGTCAGGTTGGATGGGGAATGTCTCTGCACAGCTATTTTCAGGTCTCTCCAGAGGTGTTAGATCAAGTTCAAGTCCGGGCTCTGGCTGGGCCACTCACAGACATTCAGTGACTTGTCCCATGCTGTCTTGGGTGTGTGCTTAAGTCTTGAGTGCTCTGGTGCAGTTTTTCATCAAGGATCTCTCTGTACTTTGCTCCGTTCATCTTTCCCTCGATCCTAACTAGTCTCCCCAGTCCCTGCCGCTGAAAAACATCCTCACAGCAAGATGCTGCCACCACCATGTTTCACCTAAGGGATGTTGCCAGGTTTTCTCTTGGCATTCAGGCCAAAGCGTTCAATCTTGGTTTCATCAGACCAGAGATTCTTGTTTATCATCGTCAGAGAGTCTTTTAGATGCCTTTTGGCAAACTCCAAGCTGGCTTTCATGTGCCTTTTTACTGGGGAGTCGTTTCCGTATGGCCACTTTACAGCACTAGGAAGGGTATTGGTGGTTCCAAACTTCTTCCAGTTATGAATGATGGAGGCCACTGTGTTCTTGGCGACCTTCAATGCCACAGACAATTCCTTCAACCTCATGGCTTTGATTTTGCTCTGACATGCACTGTCAGCTGTGGGACCTTATATAGACAGGTGTGTGCCTTCCCATATCCAATCAATTGAATTTACCACAGGTGGACTCCAATCAAGTTGTAGATACATCTCAAAGGTGATCAATGGAAACAGGATGCATCTGAGGTCAATTTCGAGTCTCATAGCCAAGGTTCTGAATACTTATGTAAATAAGATATTTCTGTTTTTTATTTTGAATACATTTGCAAACATTTCTAAAAACCTGTTTTTGCTACCGCTTAGTCATTATGGGGTATTGTGTGTAGACAGATGAGGATTTTAGAATAAAGCTGTAACGTAACAAAGTCACGGGGTCTGAACACTTTCCGAATGCACTGTATGCAGAGATGGAAAATTAAAGCAAGGAAGGGGAAAGAGAGATTGTAAACAGTCAAAGAGACTGAGGAGGAGAGTAAGCCACAGGAACATATTGTTCTCATCACCGGGTTATCTTTTGATCAAGCCCTGTGTCGGAACGAATACTGAGGTGGCTTCAAACATTAAAGCACATGTGATTCAGGGCTGGATTAAAGCATACTTGTTTTTTTATATGTATTTTTTTACTTTCCCTAATGTTCAAATGGTAAGTCAGTATTATTCTTTAAGTTTTTCCCCATACACAATACTACATATGCCAGACAGGTAAGGATCTTGAGTCTTTTTGCCACATATGCATAACATTTTGATTGGCCAGGATACGGTGAAATTATATGGCCCAAATGCAATCAATGTAAAATATTATGACCAAAAGTAATGGCATATGAGGATGGTTAGAATACATATCAGGAGGCAATCACAATTGCAAACATTATTGCTTATACTCATTAGAGTGATTAACATTTTGAAGATATACAAAAACAAATCACTAATCAAATCCAAGCATCGTGATGAGCATTTCAAGGAAACATTATCCTAGAGGGGGTTTGTACAGTAGGTCTTGTCAATCTTCAGGTGAGGGATGCTGTTGTAAGGTTAGTTGGTTGTAAGGCAACGGGCAGCCAACTCCTAATCCTGATTTGTAAAGAAAATGATATACAAACACTTTGTTCCATCCCATCCCACTGTAGTTGTATCGGTTCACTGGCAGAGATAATTTGTCGACATTGCCCTCGTTAGCTGGGCATTTACAACTCCTGCTGTTCTGTGATTGCCTTGGGCGGAATGAGAAACCAGCAATGTGGCTGTTTAGGTTAATGCTGACTATGCACTTCCACGTTGGATTTTTATCGCATTTCAAGTCTTCCATGTCATCAGTAAAACTGGATTATGGGTATTCAAAACAATGTTTTTGCTCAATTCTGACATTCAGAATGGGGCATAGAAGGATGTTTAGGTGAATCAATTTGATAGGTAAACGGAATGAGATGCAGTAATGGCAAAGTAGGCTCCCTGAATGCAACGTTGGCACATCTGGGTTATATAAGATTTTTATTTATAAGAAGTATGGTCTAGAAACAGCTATCAGTTCAGCTTCACTGGACTTATCACTCCAGCTATTGGAGATGCTCTGTGACATTTTAGATGTAACCTGCTCCTTTGCATTGGCAGTGTCATCTCATTTCACCCTTGTGGTAACAATTTATTTAAAGTTATGCAATGGGTGGTTAAAACCACATTCCAGCCGGTGTCTATTCCACAAGTTACCACCGGCTAAATCTATGACATTGAAATGTCTATTTCATCTGTTCCATCTGACTGCGCAATCCACTGTCTCATCAGCCCAGCCAGGCAATTTATAAAATTGAACTCCACTATTAAAATCTAGACATTATCTCACGTTTCTTTTTGACGAACATTTTGTTTTCAACAGCGGAGATTTGTGTAAACCTTGCTGTCTGTCTCTCTGACATTTGCAACATTGTTTCAATATTCAAATTCGATCTCAAGCAGTCCCATAGTAATGAACATGTCGGGGGTCGGGATGAGACAGACAGGAAAGCAACTTTTCTCAGCCAGTTGAAATCATGAATCAGCATAATTTTTATGGATATATACAAAAACCTATCAATAGAAAACAAGTAAAACAAAACAAAGTGCAGCTAGTTTGCTGTCTTTCCAGCTTCAGTTTGAAGTGATTATGTCAGCTGTGTTGTTGGCTAAGCTCCTCTGAAAAACATTGTCCTGACGAGAGAGCACATTTTCTACGGCAGGCGAAATTGTAGCTCATTGTAATGGATCCAAATAAATGTAATTTGAAAATTGCTTTAAAAAATGCAAATACAGCTACTTTGCTGTTATTCTGGCTGCAAAGTTTGACGTGACTGTAAGTTCGCTGTAGTTAGCTAGCAAGCAAGGGATATGAATGTTGTCAGCCAGCATGGCAATGGAACATTTAGAATGAATGACTGGGTTGCGTCCATATATACAGAATGAAAAGACTGGGTCATGTCTCTGGCAACCAAACTGATTGCACAAACGACTAACCAGCTTAGGTAGCAACCCTAGATTTGTGTCAGGACTATATTTTGTGGAAAGATTCATTACTATGAATATTTGTTTTATGAAAATATGTAAATCATTATTTTAATATGTTTTTAACCCGTTGTAGATCCCAGAAATATTCCATACGAACAAAAAGCTTATTTTTTCAAATATTGTGGACAACGTTGTTTAAGTAGATTGTGTTATTAATTTGTAATGTACTTACATTTTGAGCCCCTCGAAGCCGGTGTTTGGAGGATATATTGGCACGGTTTGCCGTACAACACCCGACTATATATCCTCCAAACACCGGCTTCTTGGGCATTATCACTTTAAAATATAATGACTTAATAACACTGTCACGTTCTGACCTTAGTTATTTTATTATGCCTTTGTTTTAGTATGGTCGGGGCGTGAGTTGGGTGGTTTGTCTATGTTCCTTTTTCTATGTTTTGGGATTTCTGTGTTTGGCCTGGTATGGTTCTCAATCAGAGGCAGCTGTTTATCGTTGTCCCTGATTGAGAACCATATTTAGGTAGCCTGGTTTCACTTCTGAGTTGTGGGTGATTATTTTCCTTGTTAGTGTGTTACCACACGGGACCGTTTTGTTTGTTTCACTTTGTTATTTTGTATTTTTGAAGTGTTCAGTTTGTCTGATTAAAATGGACACTTACCACGCTGCAAATTGGTCCGATCTCTCTTACTCCTCATCAGAGGAAGACGACGAACGTTACAAACACACAATCTACGTAATTGCAAACTCCACTTAAAGCATGTTTGGTCAATGCTTTAATTACCACTATAGTATGTAGGAAATTTGTTGTCAATATTTAATAACTCAACAACCATGGTGACACAAATGTCTGACAATTTGTCTGGAAACAATGCCTGGTGTCCAAGTGGATAATATTACAGTACATGGATTTAATTATTTAAAAATAATAATATACTAATATATTATAATAATTCATATACTAAACATACATTTTACTGATACATGCAACAATTTCAATTTGTTTTACTGAATTACAGGTCATATACAGTGGGGCAAAAAAGTATTTAGTCAGCCACCAATTGTGCAAGTTCTCCCACTTTAAAAGAGGGGGAGGCCTGTAATTTACATCATAGGTACACTTCAACTATGTCATACAAAATGAGAAAAAAAATCCAGAAAATCACATTGTTGGATTTTTAATGAATTTAATTGCAAATTATGGTGGAAAATAAGTTTTTGGTCACCTACAAACAAACAAGATTTCTGGCTCTCAGACCTGTAACTTCTTCTTTAAGAGGCTCCTCTGTCCTCCACTCGTTACCTGTATTAATGGCACCTGTTTGAACTTGTTATCAGTATACCTGTCCACAACCTCAAACAGTCACACTCCAAACTCCACTATGGCCAAGACCAAAGAGCTGTCAAAGGACACCAGAAACAAAATGGTAGACCTGCACCAGGCTGGGAAGACTGAATCTGCAATAGGTATGCAGCTTGGTTTGAAGAAATCAACTGTGGGAACAATTATTAGGAAATGGAAGACATACAAGACCACTGATAATCTTCCTCGATCTGGGGCTCCACGCAAGATCTCACCCCGTGGGGTCAAAATGATCACAAGAACGGTGAGCAAAAATCCCAGAACCACACGGGGGGACCTAGTGAATGACCTGCAGAGAGCTGGGACCAAAGTAACAAAGCCTACCATCAGTAACATACTACGCCGCCAGGCACTCAAATCCTGCAGTGCCAGATGTGTCCCCCTGCTTAAGCCAGTACATGTCCAGGCCCGTCTGAAGTTTTCTAGAGAGCATTTGGATGATCCAGAAGAAGATTGGGAGAATGTCATATGGTCAAATGAAACCCAAATATAACTTTTTGGTAAAAACTCAACTCGTCGTGTTTGGAGGACAAAGAATGCCGAGTTGCATCCAAAGAACACCATACCTACTGTGAAGCATGGGGGTGGAAACATCATGCTTTGGGGCTGTTTTTCTGCAAAGGGACCAGGACTACTGATCCGTGTAAAGGAAAGAATGAATGGGGCCATGTATCGTGAGATTTTGAGTGAAAACCTCCTTCCATCAGCAAGGGCATTGAAGATGAAACGTGGCTGGGTCTTTCAGCATGACAATGATACCAAACACACCACCCGGGCAACGAAGGAGTGGCTTCGTAAGAAGGTCCTTGAGTGGCCTAGCCAGTTTCCAGATCTCAACCCCATAGAAAATCTTTGGAAGTCCGTGTTGCCAAGCAACAGCCCCAAAACATCACTGCTCTAGAGGAGATCTGCATGGAGGAATGGGCCAAAATACCAGCAGCAGTGTGTGAAAACCTTGTGAAGACTTACAGAAAATGTTTGACCTCTGTCATTGCCAACATAGTTTTGAGATAAACTTTTGTTATTGACCAAATCCTTATTTTCCACCATCATTTGCAAATAAATTCATTAAAAACCTACAATGTGATTTTCTGGATTTCTTTTTCTCATTTTGTCTGTCATAGTTGAAGTGTACCTATGATGAAAATTACAGGCCTCTCTCATCTTTTTAAGTGTGAGAACTTGCACAATTGGTGGCTGACTAAATACTTTTTTTGCCCCACTGTAAGTAAATCAGTGAATTTAAATAAATTACTTCGGCCCTAGTCTATGGATTTCACATGACTGGGCAGTGGCTTAGCCATGGGTTGGCCTTGGAGGGCATAGGCCCACCCACTGGTGAGCCAGGCACAGCCAATCAACACTTATTTTTCCCCACAAAAGGGCTTTAATACAGACAGAAATACTCCTCAGTTTCATCAGCTGTCTGGGTGGCTGGTCTCAGATGATGTGGGCTGGCGTGGTTACATGTGGTCGGAAGGTTGTTAGGCCAGTTGGACATACTGCCAAATTCTCTAAAATGACGTTGACGGCGACTTGTGGTCGAGAAATGAACAATCAATTCTCTGGCAACAGCTCTAGATGAAATTCCTGCAGTCCGCATGCCAATTTCACGCTCCCTCAAAACTTGAGACATCTGTGACATTGTGTTGTGTGACAAAACTGCATAATTTAGAGAGGCTGTTATTGTCCCCAGCACAAGGTGCACCTGTTTAATGATCATGTTGTATAATCAGCTTATTGTTGTGCCACACCTGTCAGGTGGATGGATTATCTTGGCAATGGAGAAATGCTCACACACAGGGATTTAAAGACATTTGTCCACAAAATTTGAGAGAAATAAGCTTTTTGTGCGTATGGAACATTTCTGTGATATTTTATTTCAGCTCATGAAACATGGGACCAACACTTTATATGTTGTGTTTATATTTTTATTCAGTATAGATAAAACTCTAGTAACACAAAGCACGACAGCAGAATTTCCCCCCCAATGTCAGGCTTTTACGGGCTTCTAACATTAAGATTACCAAGCATACTGCTTGCTAGCCTACCAACTGAGGGATGTGGGCCATTGTAAGTTCATACATTTGATCTCCCATTGTAAGGCCAATATCATAAGCAGTTGTTGCAATATGATAGGAATGCGCTTAGCAGTGTGGTTTTGTGCCACCCCATATTCATTCCCTTCTTTACCTTTGATCTTTAGAGAGCAGCATGTTTGCTTTGACATAAATCCTCTCATATTGCACCCAAAAAGTCCAGTCCCACTCTGACTTGATGCTCCATACATCTCACAAAGGGATGCCCATACTAGCCAAATTCCAACCCGCTTGCTCCTTTCAATTGTTATCAATAGCTGGACTTGTTTTTGGAACAGTTCGCAGTGACATTTCACACGTGAAAACGTGTTTTTTAACATTCGCATGTGACATTTCAATGTGAAAATGTGTTTTTGGAACACATCACGTGTGACATTTCACATGTGAATTAATGTGCAAGTTAAATTTCACATGTAAAATCATATGCAAATACTTGTTTTTTGAACACTTCACGTGATAACTTTTTGCTTACATGTTTTAACATGGGCAGTTTCACAAGTGGAGGCTCCTCAGAGGAGGAAGGGGAGGACCATTCTCCTCACTGAATTTCATAAGAATTCTAATTGTAAAACATTTAAAAGTTTTCCTTTTTAGAAAAAACTATACTAAATATAATCACGCCACCAAATAATTGATTAAAACATACTATTTTGCAAAGGTCTATAGTAGCCTCAACAGCACTCTGTAGGGTAGCACCATGGTGTAGCCAGAGGACAGCTTCTGTCCTTCATCCTTCTGGGTACATTGACTTCTGGTCACCCCCTTCCATAGACTTGTGTGGTCCTGTGTAGCTCAGTTGGTAGAGCATGGCGCTTGTAACGCCAGGGTAGTGGGTTCGATCCCCGGGACCACCCATACGTAGAATGTATGCACACATGACTGTAAGTCGCTTTGGATAAAAGCGTCTGCTAAATGGCATATATTATTATTATATTATTAGACTTACACAGTAATTTTGACAACTTCCAGAGGACGTCCTCCAGCCTATCAGAGCTCCTGCAGCATGAACTGACATGTTGTCCACCCAATCAAAGGATCAGAAAATTAATCTAGTACTGAAAGCATAAGCTACAGCTAGCTAGCAAGCACTGCAGTGTATAAAATGTGACCGACCGGCTCAAATTGGTCTTATGTAGCATGTAGCATGTATGTAGGTCTGAACAAACAACAGCAGTCAAGCACCCAAGCTAACTTGCTAGCCACTTCTCGACACAAATGAGAGAACAGCTCACTGAACATTACTTGCCCGAGCAGAGCTGGTTAGGCTGTTATGCTATCCAGTTGGTGACTGCAGCTGTGCTGTCAGATTGTCTGTTTGTAAATTCAGAGCGTTTTACTCTCGGGGCGTTCAGAGCGCACACCGGACACTCTGGCCAATGAATAGGGTTGATCTGAACCCTCTGACCTCACAACTGCAGTCAAACACCCAAGCTAACTGGCTAACATTGTTAGCTTGCAAGCTACTTCCAGATACAAATGAAAGAACATCCAACTCTGACCATTTTACTCGCACTAGCAGAGCTGGTTAGGCTGTTTTCATGTTATCCAGAGTGTTGGTGACTGTAACTGTGCTGCTGGCAACATTTTAATTGCTCCTTTTTGCCGATATTCACTGACACTGGCCATATTCAATGAATGTTGAGCGTTCGTGAATTCATCAGTCATTCTGCGCTCTGGCACACTCAGACAAGAGTCTTTTGTTAAGACATGCAGCTAGCTAACTACCAACCAGGTTCAATGTCAGCTAGCTAAGATTAAGCTATAATTAGTCAAGCAAATGGCTCTGAGAAACAAATAACAAGATCATACACATGACGTTAGCTAGCGAGCCAGCCAGCTAACTTTAGCTAGCTAACAGTATGCTTTAACTTGAAATGAAACCACTTTCTGTCAAAATTTGAAATGTGTAGTATCTGAAAATGTAGCTAGCTAGACTCTCTTACTCATAATCATCATGGATGGACGCATATCCTGTCGGATGCCATGGTTGACCTTAGTTTGAAGATGTAATTTATAGACAGGTGTTTTCTCCATCTCCTTATCTATCATACAAAGTTAACTGTGTTTGAGCGTGATCAGCGGTGTATTCATTCCACCGATTCTGTTGAAAAATATTTCTTTAGCCTTTTTGGGATAGGGGACAGCATTTTCACTTTTGGATGAATAGCGTGCCCAGAGTGAACTGCTACTCTGTCCCAGATGCTAATATATGCATATTATTATTAGAATTGGATAGAAAACACTCTGAAGTTTCTAAAACTGTTTGAATGATGTCTAACAGAATGAGTATAACAGAACTCACATGGCAGGCGAAAACCTGAGGAAATCCAAGGTTTGTAGTTATTCAAAGCTTGGCCTACCGAATACACATTCAGATATGGATAACGTTGCACTTCCTTCGGATTCCACTAGATGTCAAACGTCTTTAGAAACTTGAACGAGGATTATACTATAAAAGAGGGGCTCATGAGACCTCTTTGAGTAAGTGGTCTGGCAGAGTGCCTTGGTCTCATGACGTGCGCTCCCGACAAAGTTACCTCTCGTTCCAGGGCTTTTCTGAAGACAAAGGAATTGTCCGGTTTTATGTTAAAAACATCCTAAAGATTGATTCCATACATCCTTTGACATGTTTCTAAAGGACTGTAACGGAACCTTTCGAGTTTTTGTCTGGACGAAGTGCCTGTGCCTCATGAAGATGGATTACTGGGCTGAACATGCTAACAACAAGTGGCTATTTGGACATAAATGATGGACTTCATGGAACTTTATGGAACAAATCAGTCATTTATTGTTGAACTGGGATTCCTGGGAGAGCCTTCTGATGAAGATCATCAAAAGTAAGTGAATATTTATGGTGTTGTTTCTAACTTTGTTGACTCCAAAATGGCGGATATTTCTCTGGCTGTTTTGGGTTCTGAGCGCCGTTCTCAGATTATGCTTTTTCCGTAAAGTCTTTTTGAAATCTGACATAGCGGTTGTATTAATGAGAAGTCTATCTTTAATTCTGTGAATAACACTTGTATCTTTTATCAATGTTTATTATGATTATTTCTCCAAAATCACCAGATGTTTTGGAATCAAAACATGACTGCACATAAGGTGCCAATGTAAACTGAGATTGTATTGTGTAACATGATGTCCTATGAATGTCATCTGATGAAGATCATCAAAGGTTAGTGATTAATTTAGTGATTAATTTTATTTTAATTTTATTTTTACCCTCTTCTCCCCAATTTCGTGGTATCCAATTGTTAGTAGTTACTATCTTGTCTCATCGCTACAACTCCAGTACAGGCTCGGGAGAGACGAAGGTCGAAAGCCATGTGTCCTCCGAAACACAACCCAACCAAGCCACACTGCTTCTTAACACAGCGCGCATTCAACCCGGAAGTCAGCGTCACCAATGTGTCAGAGGAAACACCGTGCACCTGGCGACCTGGTTAGCGCGCACTGCGGCCGGTCCGCCACAGGAGTTACTAGTGCGCGATGAGACAAGGGTATCTCTACCGGCCAAACCCTCTGTCATGTATTGTCATGTCTTGTCCCTGTGCTTTCTCTTCTCTTCGTTTCCCCCTGCTGGTCTTATTAGGTTTCTTTCTCTCTCTCTATCTCTCTCTCTCTCTATCGTTCCGTTCCTGCTCCCAGCTGTTCCTCATTCTCCTAACGACCTCGTTTACTCTCTCACACCTGTCCCCTCTTTTGCCCTCTGATTAGGTCTCTATTTCTCTCTCTGTTTCTGCTTCTGTCCTTGTCGGATTCTTGTTTGCTTTGCCCTTGTTCCGTCCTGTCGTGTTCTGCCTCTTCTTCAGATGCTGCGTGTGAGCAGGTGTCTCTGTCCTCTACGGCCCGCGCCTACCCGAAGGGACCTGCAGTCTGTTGCTGCTAGTCCTGCAATTCTCCTCTACAACTAGAGGATTTATGTTTTCCCTGTTTGGACATCTCCTGTAAAGATTGAGGATTTATGTTTTCCCTGTTTGGACATTAATAAACTCAGTTTCTGTTAAGTCGCTTTTGGGTCCTCACTCACCTGCATAACACCCTCCCTAACCCGGACGACGCTAGGCCAATTGTGCGTCGCCCCACGGACCTCCCGGTCGCCGCCGGCTGTGTGACTTCTATCTTTGGCTGGGAAAATGGCTGTGTGTTTTTTCGACTGGGCTATGACCTAACATAATCATATGTTGTATGTATGAATCATATGTTGTAAAGCATTTATGAAATCGGACACGATCGGTAGATTAACAAGATGTTTATCTTTCATTTGCTGTATTGGTCTTATTTCTAAAAAATATTTTTGAATTTCACACCCTGCCTTTTCAGCGCAATGTCGAGAACCCCTGCCATAGAAAGGTTAACAGAAGCAAACAGAACAAAATGAGGATAACATACCTGAATTTATCCAATTGAATCTTTGCAACTGTTGGACTAATGATTACAGCCTTTATCAGCTAGATGCAGGCCATTTTTTATTTTTTTATTTCACCTTTATTGAACCAGGTATGCTAGTTGAGAACAAGTTCTCATTTACAACTGTGACCTGGCCAAGATAAAGCAAAGCATTGCGACACAAACAACAACACAGAGTTACACATGGGATAAACAAACATACAGTCAATAACACAATAGAAAAAAGTGTAGATACAGTGTGTGCAAATGAGGTAAAATAAAGGAGGTAAGGAAATAAATAGGCTATAGTAGCGAAATAATTACAATTTAGCAATTAAATACTGGAGTGATAGATGTACAGAAGATAAATGTGCAAGTAGAGATACTGGGGCGCAAAGGAGCACATTTTTTAAAATAACAGTATGGGGATAGTTGGATGGGCTATTTACAGATGGGCTATATACAGGTGCAGTGATCTGTGAGCTGCTCTGACAGCTGGTGCTTAAAAGGAAGTGAGTCTCCAGCTTCAGTGATTTTTGCAATTTGTTCCAGTCATTGACAGCAGAGAACTGGAAGGAAAGGCGGCCAAAGGAGGAATTGGCTTTGGGGGGTGGTAACCAGTGAAATATACCTGCTAGAGCGCGTGATACGCGTGGTTGCTGCTATGGTGACCAGTGAGCTGAGATAAGGCAGGGCTTTACCTAGCATAGACTTATAGATGACCTGGAGCCAGTGGGTTTGGCGACGAATATGAAGCGAAGGCCTGCCAACGAGAGCATACAGGTCGCAATGGTGGGTAGTATATGGGTCTTTGGTGAAGAAAACGGATGGCACTGTGATAGACTGCATCCAATTTGTTGCGTGGAGTGTTGGAGGCTATTTTGTAAATGACATCGCCAAAGTCAAGGATCAGTAGGATAGTGAGTTTTACAAGGGTATGTTTGGCGGCATGAGTGAGGGATGCTTTGTTGCGAAATAGGAAGCCAATTCTAGATTTAATTTTGGATTGGAGATGTGAGATGCTTAATATGAATCTTTAAGGAGAGTTTACAGTCTAACCAGACACTGAGGAATTTGTAGATGTCCACATATTCTAAGTCAGAACCGTCCAGAGTAGTGATGCTGGAAGGGCGGGAGGGTGCTGGTAGCAATCAGATGAAGAGCATGCATTTAGTTTTACTTGCATTTAAGAGCAGTTGGAGAGGTTGAACAGAATTGTTATAGGGGTTGCAACAATTTTGGCTGATAATTTTAGAAAGAGAGGGTCCAGATTGTCTAGCCCTGCTGATTTCTAGGGGTCCAGATTTTGCAGCTCTTTTAGAACACCAGCTATCTGGATTTGGGCGAAGGAGCAATGGGGAGGATTGGGCAAGTTGCTGTGAGGGGTGCAGGGCTGTTGAACGTGGTAGGGGTGGCCAGGTGCAAAGCCTGGCCAGGCGTAGAAAAATGCTTCTTGAAATTCTCAATTATCGTGGATTTATCGGTGGTGACAGTCTTTCCTAGCCTCAGTGCAGTGGGCAGCTGGGAGGAGGTGCTCTTATTCTCTAGTGTCCCAGAACTTTTGGGAGTTTGTTCTGCAGGATGCAAATTTCTGTTTGAAAAAGCTAGCCTTTGCTTTCTTTGCTTGCAAGAGTGTGCAAGGCGGGATTGAATGTAACTGTCTATCCATGTGTCACTCTTATTTGTCTCTTGACCTGTGTGCACCTACAGTCGAAGTCGGAAGTTTACATACACTTTGTCACGATCGTCGTAAGAAGCGGACCAAAGCGCAGCGTGAATGCATCATTTTAATGGATAACGAAAACACAAAAGAACACAAAAGAACTATGGTGACAGTACCCCCCCCCCCCCCGCGCGGTGATGGCTCTGGCGCTGGACGTGGACCCCACTCCATCATTGTCTTTGTCCACCTCCTTAGCGTCCTTTTAGTGGCGACCCTCTCCGCCGACCTTGGCCTAGGAACCCTAACAAAGGGCCCCACTGGACTGAGGGGCAGCTCCGGACTGAGGGGCAGCTCGGGACTGAGGGGTAGCTCAGGACTGAGGGGTAGCTCAGGACTAAGGGGTAGCTCAGGGGTAGCTCAGGGTAGCTCAGGACTGAGGGGTAGCTCAGGACTGAGGGGTAGCTCAGGACTGAGGGGAAGCTCAGGACTGAGAGATAGCTCAGGCTGGTTGA
Organism: Oncorhynchus gorbuscha; assembly: GCF_021184085.1. Lineage (NCBI taxonomy): Eukaryota > Metazoa > Chordata > Actinopteri > Salmoniformes > Salmonidae > Oncorhynchus > Oncorhynchus gorbuscha. Next base: position 34,712,834 of record NC_060179.1, on the reverse strand, counting down.
CGGCTCTGGCAGACTCTGTCTGACTGATGGCTCTGGCAGCTCCTAGCTGACTGGCGGCTCTGGCAGATCCTTGCTGAATGGCGGCTCTGGCAGATCCTGGCTGACTGGCGGCTCTGGAAGATCCTGGCTGTCTGGTGGCTCTGGAAGATCCTGGCTGACTGGCGGCTCTGGAAGAACCTGGCTAACTGGCGGCTCTGGCAGCTCCTTGCAAACTGGCGGCTCATGACAGGCGGGAGATTCTAGCAGATCTGGACAGGCGGGAGACTCTAGCAGCTCTGGACAGACGGGAGACTCTAGCAGCTCTGGACAGGCGGGAGACTAGCAGCTCTGAACAGACGGGAGACTAGCAGCTCTGGACAGATGGGAGACTCTAGCAGCTCTGGACAGGCGGGAGACTCTAGCAGCTCTGGACAGACGGGAGACTCTAGCAGCGCTGGACAGGCGGGAGCACCTGTAGGGCTGAAACGGAGAGACAGCCTGGTGCGGGGGGCTGCCACCGGAGGGCTGGTGCGTGGAGGTGGTACTGGATAAACCGGACCGTGCAGGCGCACTGGAGCTCTTGAGCAACGAGCCTGCCCAACCTTACCTGGTTGAATGCTCCCAGTCGCCCTGCCAGTGCGGCGAGGTGGAATAGCCCGCACTGGGCTGTGCTGGCGAACCAGGGAACCGGGGTCTCCTACCTGGCTTCGCCACACTTCCTGTGTACCACTTCCTGGTTATTTTTGGGGCTGACTCTCGGGCTTCCATCCACGCCGCCGTGCTGACTCCTCATTCCAGCGCCTCTCCACCTTCGCTGCCTCCAGCTCCTACTTGGGGTGGCGATATTCTCCTGGCTGTGCCCAGGGACCTTTACCGTCCAATTCGTCCTCCCATGTCCATTCCTCCTTGCCCTGCTCCTGCTGCCGCTGCCTGTCACCACGCCACTTGGTCCTGTTGTGGTGGGTGATTCTGTCACGATCGCCGTAAGAAGCAGACCAAAGCGCAGCGTGGTGTGAATGCATCATTTTAATGGATGACGAAAACAAAAAATAACTATGGTCAGAACGTGACACACTTAGGTTGGATTCATTAAAACTAGTTTTTCAATCACTTCTTGTTAACAAACTATAGTTTTGGCAAGTCGGTTAGGACATCTACTTTGTGCATGACACAAGTCATTTTTCCAACAATTGTTTACAGAATGATTATTTAACTTATAATACACTGTATCAAAATTCCAGTGGGTCAGAAGTTTACATACACTAAGTTGACTGTGCCTTTAATAAACAGCTTGGAAAATTCCATAAAATTATCTCATGGCTTTAGAATCTTCTGATGAGCTAATTGACATCATTTGAGTCAATTGGAGGTGTACCTGTGGATGTATTTCAAGGCCTAACTTTAAACTCAGTGCCTCTTTGCTTGACATCATGGGAAAATCAAAAGAACTCACCAGGACCTCAGAAAAACATTGTAGACCTCCACAAGTCTGGTTCATCCTTGGGAGCAATTTCCAAACGCCTGAAGATGCCACGTTCCTCTGTACAAACAACAATACGCAAGTATAAACAACATGGGACCAAGCAGCTGTCACACCGCTCAGGAAGGAGACGTGTTTTGTTTAGAGATTAACGTACTTTGGTGCAAAAAGTGCAAATCAATCCCAGAACAACAGCAAAGGACCTTGTGAAGATGCTGGAGGAAACAGGTACAAAAGTATCTATATCAACATTAAAACAAGTCCTATATTGACATAACCTGAAAGGCTGCTCAGCAAGGAAGAAGCCACTGCTCAAAACCCGCCATAAAAAGCCAGACTTTGGTTTGCAACTGCACATGGGGACAGAGATCGTACTTTTTGGAGAAATGTCCTCTGGTCTAATGAAACATAAATAGAACTGTTTGGCCATAATGACCATCCTTATGTTTGGAGGAAAAAGGGGGAGGCTTGCAAGCCGAAGAACACCATCCCAACTGTGAAGCACAGGGGTGGCAGCATCATGGTGTGGGGGTGCTTTGCTGCAGGAGGGACTGTTTCCCTTCACAAAATAGATGGCATCATGAGGGACGAAAATGATGCCTTGATGACAGCTTTGCACACTCTTGGCATTATTTCAAACAGCTCCTGAGGTTGAAGAGGCGCTGCTGCTCCTTCTTCACCACGCTGTCTGTGTGGGTGTGGGTGGAACACTACTGTCCCGTCGATGTGGGTGTGGGGTGGTCCCTTTGCTGTTTCCTCCATTGTGTATCGCTGCAAAATGCTGTGGTAGCCATGCTGGTTAATTGTGCCTTGAATTCTAAATTTATCAGACAGTTCCACCAGCAAAGCACCCCCAAACCATTACACCTCCTCCTCCATGCTTCACAGTGGGAACCACACATGCTGAGATCATTCGTTCACCTACTCTGCGTTTCATAAAGTCTGTTGGAACAAAAAATAAAAAATGTGGACTCATCAAACCAAAGGACAGATTTCCACAGGTCTAATGTCCATTGCTCGTGTTTCTTTGCCCAAGCAAGTATCTTCTTATTAGTTGTGTCTTATTTGTGTTTGGTGGTGGGTTCTTGAATGCCTGATTCACGCAGTCTCCTCTGAACAGTTGATGTTGACATATGTCTGTTACTTAAACTCTTTGAAGCATTTATTTGTGCTGCAATTTCTGAGGCTGGTACCTCTAATGAACTTATCCTCCGCAGCAGAGGTAACTCTGGGTCTTCCTTTTCTGTGACGGTCCTCATGAGAGCCAATTTTATTAGAGCGCTTGATGGTTTTTGGTTCTTGACATTTTCTGGATTGACTGACCTTCGTGTCTTAAAGTAATGATGGACTGTCATTTCTCTTTGCTTGTTTGAGCAGCTGTTCTTGCCAGACTATTATATGGACTTTGGTTTTTTAACAAGTAGAAGAAGAAGGAAAGAAATTCCACAAATGAACTTTTAACAAGGCGCACCTGTTAATTGAAATGCCTTCCAGGTGAGTAGCTCATGAAGCTGGTTGAGAGAATTCCAAGAGTGTGCAAAGCTGTCATCAAGGAAAAAGGTGGCTACTTTGAATAATTTCAAATATTAAATATATTTTGATTTTTTTAACACTTTGTTGTTTACTACATGATTCCATATGTGTAATTTCATAGGTTTGATGTATTCACTATTATTCTACAATGTAGAAAATAGTACAAATAAAGAAAAACCCTTGCATGAGTAGGTGTGTCTAAACTTTTGGCTGGTACTGTTTATGTTGGGAAAATAACATATTTGAATGCACAAAACAATCATATATATATATGATATGATAATTACATATATATATGTAATTATTATGTTTAAACTAAAGCATTGGATCAATGTTGATCCATATAAATGTTTTCCCCTCTCATGTAGTTCTCTCACGTCACCCCGCTCCTCCGCTCTCTCCACTGGCTTCCAGTTGAAGTTCGCATCCGCTACAAGACCATGGTGCTTGCCTACGGAGCTGTGAGGGGAACGGCACCTCAGTACCTCCAGGCTCTGATCAGGCCCTACACCCAAATAAGGGCACTGCGTTCATCCACCTCTGGCCTGCTCGCCTCCCTACCACTGAGGAAGTACAGTTCCCGCTCAGCTCAGTCAAAACTGTTCGCTGCTCTGGCTCCCCAATGGTGGAACAAACTCCCTCACGACGCCAGGACAGCGGAGTCAATCACCACCTTCCGGAGACACCTGAAACCCCACCTCTTTAAGGAACACCTAGGATAGGATAAAGTAATCCTTCTCACCCCCTCCCCCCTTAAAATATTTAGATGCACTATTGTAAAGTGGTTGTTCCACTGGATGTCATAAGGTGAATGCACCAATTTGTAAGTCGCTCTGGATAAGAGCGTCTGCTAAATGACTTAAATGTAAATGTAAATGTAATGTAACCACAGAGCTTCCCAAGCAGATACTTGTGAAGAGTGTGACAGTAGAGGAGACAGTGAGGCCTGGTTCGATGAAAGGAGGCACATAAATCAAATGAAAAATGAGAGACACATAAATAAACAGGGCTTTTACTGCCTGCTGACACAGGCATAAAGTGAACCCTGTTTGAAGTGTGTATCGGGGGAAATGGGAGATGCATGTGGCGCTCATGTACCACCTTTTCATTTCCACAATTGTGTTTTTGATTATCTGTCAAATCCTTGTAAGGAGGGGGCAGCTGTCAAGTTCAATATCAGCATATGGATAAGCTGGGAATTGAAATGTTTATTTTCCTATCGCTCCCTCACTTAATCATGCATTTAGGAGATTGACTGTCTTGGATTACTGTTTGGAGGATGATAAGGTTTTTTAAGCTACCGTTTTATCTTTCGTTCTCTAAACAGTTTTCCCAGTCATTGTTACAACACGCCATGATGGCGCTGTGTCAAGTGTTTACCCTTTACAATATTGTAGAACATTTCTCAAGAAGTTCAGATCTCTTGGCATAAAGACGAACATGTAGGGTTGACACAGTTGCTGGACCTGGCTTTTGGTCTCAGGCCAGGCTACCCCATATTTACTGCAATATTATGATTCATGATGTGATTCATACAAACCAATAAAAAGTACCAAACATTTTCATTGAGGTCTTTGGAAGAGCAGTATAAAAGTTCTGTTGAGCATGTGGCCACCTGGCTATTCATATGCAGTTTTCATTTCAGACTGCAAATCTTATTTCCACATTTTTATGAAGTTGCTGGATAAGTTTATAAGGTAGAAGTCCAACTCTGGTCTCAATTCAATCAAACAATCAATGTTTCACACGCCTTATATCCTGGGGCCAAATGGGAAGGTTCTGGGCACTCAAAATAACAGATGGTTTCCTCTCAAAGTTGGATGCTTAATTTCATTTAGTTTCCATGTGAGACAGAATTTGTTAACAAAGATGGCAGGTTTTATTGAATCAGTCCCATAGTCAACTCCAGCCTTCTCCAGGTAGCTGTCAACCACAAGGTCAACCATGTTTCTTACTGAATGAAACAAACAAGAGTGAGATATGAGGCAGGCCAATATTCCTGGAGAATCTGAACTCTATCAGGTCATCTTGCTCTTGTTCAAGGTCAGGGTGGATTAGAGACTGGGAAGGAAAAGCCATCGTCTTTCATGGCTGTCTCATAGACCTGCCATTTGCAGGAAAAAATGTGAGATGGACAGAGCTACGGTCATGGCTCCCCCTGTTAAAGGAAGTACACACCATTCCACGATTCATCTTAAGGGAGAGACTCATCATTCTGTCCTTTGAGTAAGGAATTCTCGTCTTTAATCTTTGTCCTACATATTGGGATTAATGGGTTTATGGGCCTCAAATGAGAATTCAGAGCCAGAATAACTTTTTTGTGTAGCAGCAGTTGGAAGAGTAAACTGCCTAAAATTAGATATACACTTCCGTTCAAAAGTTTGGGGTCATTTAGAAATGTCCTTGTTTTTTAAAGAAAAGCCCATTTTTGGTCCATTAAAGTAACATAAAATTGATAAAAAATTTAGTGTAGACATTGTGAAGGTTGTGAATGACTATTGCAGCTGGAAATGGCAGATTTCTTATGGTATATCTACATAGGCGTACAAAGGCCCATTATCAAGAACCACCAACTGGCAGCTTCATTAAATAGTACCCGCAAAACACCAGTCTCAACATCAACAGTGAAGAAGCAACTCCAGGATGCTGGCCTTCTAGGCAGAGTTCCTCTGTCCAGTGTCTGTGTTCTCTTGCCCATCTTAATATTTTATTTTTATTGACCAGTCTGAGATATGGCTTTTTATTTGCAACTCTGCCTAGAAGGTCAGCATCCCGGAGTCACCTCTTCACTGTTGACATTGAGACTGGTGTTTGCGGGTACTATTTAATGAAGCTGCCAGTTGAGGACTTGTGAGGCGTCTGTTTCTCAAACTAGACACCCTAATGTACTTGTCCTCTTGCACAGTTGTGCACCGGGGCCTCCTACTCCTCTTTCTATTCTGGTTAGAGTCGGTTTGTGCTGTTCTGTGAAGGGAGCAGTACACAGCATTGTACGAGATCTTCAGTTTCTTGGCATTTTTTTGCATGGAATAGCCATTTCTCAGAACAAGAATAAACTGACGTGTTTCAGAAGAAAGCTCTTTGTTTCTGGCCATTTTGAGCCTTTAATTGAACCCACATATGCTGATGCTTCAGATACTCAACTAGTCTAAAGAATGCCAGTTTTATTGCTTTTTTAATCAGGACAGTTTTCAGCTGTGCTAACATAATTGCAAAAGTGTTTTCTAATGATCAATTAGCCTTTTTAAAATGATAGACTTGGATTAGCTAACACAACGTCACATTGGAACACAGGATAGATGGTTGCAGATAATGGGCCTCTGTACGCCTATGTAGATATTCCATAGAAAATCTGCCGTTTCAGGCTGCAATAGTCATTCACAACATTCGGCTGCAATAGTCAGCCGACTATTAACAATGTCAACACTGTATTTCTGATCAATTTGATGTTGTTTTAATGGACACAAAACGTGCTTTTCTTTCCAAAACAAGGACATTTCTAAGTGACCCCAAACTTTTGAACGATAGTGTACATTTCTAGATACTCACTGATTCTACTGTCTAAAGAGCCAGCTGCAATCCGTTTCATATTCATAAGACATACACACAAGAAGTTGGAACCAAATGTGGGAAAGTGATCTCCTTTGCAGCACCTCCGAAAGTGCAACAACGCATGGAAAGTATGGTGTGGTGACTCTGCTGTACATTATCCTAAAGTTAGCCTGTCATGACCTCCGTGAGTAGGGACCAGGCTGCTGTTTTCAAGCCTGCTTCACACATCGGCCTCACTTGTTTATAAGGGACTTATTCTTACCTGAAAAGTGAGACCGGGAGATCCATTGTTATACATAAAAATAGTACCAGAGGCCAGAGATATCTACCAGTTAGTACTCCATAAAAATCTCCTTCATTCTCTCTCTCTCGTTCTCACTCATGTATTAAATGTGCCATAGACTATGGCGGTCTGGAAGCATTTGCATTTCAAGAACCAACAAGCGAGTGTATTTTGTTTTTATCTGTTCAAAACATTAATAGAGAGAGAGTCATCAATGATGCATAAACTGTGCCTGAAGACAAATACATAACACCCTTGTGTGCAAGAACAGTGCGATAATTGGAACCCTGTTCAATCAAACTTGGCAAACAGGTCTTCAGAATAAACTATTGCCCCCTTGAGCTTCAAGTAAGCATTTGGAGTTGTACTAATCAAACCCATGGTTTCAATGTGCAACAAGAAGAGACTGCATATTAAAGATGCAATTGGCAATATTTACTGTAATTTCAATGAATTATATAACTTGATCATGTTGATCTTGTGGACTGTCAATCCTTGTATCCATAGCTCCTGCTATGCATTTGAGAATGGTTACATTTCCCCAGCTCCATCCTTCACTGTCATATAGCAAACCAAGTGGTAAAGCTGCTGCTGACTGAAAAACAAATTAAGAATTGCGTCAAATTTATGTTCATTCTCTGTGCAAGGGCTATGAGTATTTTTTACTTTAAGTGCAATAAGCTGGGGTTCTGTTAACTCCACAACCCTGGCATTCAAAGCATCAGCAAACTTACGCTGAACTATGGCTGGTGGTGAACACACAGAGTTGCTGCAGTGTCAGTTGTGTGTGTGTGTGACTCTAATGCTGTGCAAAAAAATGTCCAATCCGTATAACGACCAGTCGGCATAACTGGACAAGAAAGCAAGAAAGAACCATCAAAAGCAAGCCAGCATAACTGTATGTGTTGCTATGGTGATTTCGGTACAAAAGCAATGCTACGGCAGACAGTAAAAGTTTAAAATATTATAACTTTGAGGGGAAGCCCCGTCTACCGTGGCGGCTGACGTCATTCACTGGGAGCCACAACGCCATTTGTGGCTCGGTGTGGAATGACATCCATTTTGCCGTCTACCTCGTACCATGTAAACGCGCCGTAAGTGGGCTCTTGTGTGCATGACCTCCCTCGACATGAAGAACGCAGATACCAGTGGGAAAGGAGTAGACAGAGACAGAGACTCACGTCTGGGCAGACTGACGCGAAACCCAACTTTTTTATTTCACCTTTATTTAACCAGGTAGGCCAGTTGAGAACAAGTTCTCATTTACAACTGCGACCTGGCCAAGGTGAAGTGCACATATTGGCTGTCCCGTAGAGAGAGGAGAGAGAGGTGCCACGTGAATCACCACCATGCAGCCTCTAAATATAACATGACGGAGAGGCGCACTCTCTCGACGCTGTCGCTGTGGTAATATGCTCCGAGGGTCAGCGAGTCCATGTCGATGAGAGACCGAGAGTGTCACACATGTCTGGTGGTCTGACTCTTCGTCCTTATGTAACTGTCTGAGTCTGACTTCAGCTTGCCCACACTCTGATGTATAGCGCTAATTATCCTAAGTTATTTAAACAGGCCGGATAGGCAGCCTTTTGATTCAACTGTGGGCGATGTGGACGTTTCGAGTGCAGGTGGTTTATGATATTAAAATGCATAGTGTATAGAACAGACTACAGATCCCCCCGGTGAAGGGGGTTCTAGGCTAGAGCACTATCTAGCTCTTGAGCACTTTTCTGTCGGACTGCCAGATGGTGAAGCGTGATTCTTCACTCCAGAGAATGCGTTTCCACTGCTACGGAGTCCAATGGCGGCGATCTTTACACGACTCCATCTGGCGCTTGGCTTTGCTCATGGTGATCTTAGGCATGTGTGCGGCTGCTCGGGCATAGAAACGCATTTCATGAAGTGCCCAACAAACATTTCTTGTGCTGACGTTGCTTCCAGGTGCAGTTTGGAACTTGGTAATGGGTATTGCAACTGAGGACAGACCATTTTTACACGCGCCTCAGCACTTGGCAGTCCCATTTTGTGAGCTTGTGTGGCCTACCACTTCACAGCTGACCCGTTGAATGTAATGTAATGTTGTTGCTCCAATTGACTGGGGCAGCTCTAACAGGGCAGACATTTGATGAACTGACTTGTTGGAAAGGTGGCATGATGGTGCCATGTTGAAAGTCACTGAGCTCTCAGTAAGGCCATTCCACTGTGAATGTTTGTCTATGGAGATTGCATGGCTGCGTGCTCAATATTATACTCCTGTCAGCAACGAGTGTGACTGAAATTGCCGAATCCACTCATTTGAAGCGGTTTCCACATACACTATACAGTATATACAAAAGTATGTGTCACGTTCTGAACTTTTATTTCCTTTGTTTTGTCATTATTTAGTATGGTCAGGGCGTGAGTTGGGGTGGGCAGTCTATGTTTGTTTTTCTATGATTTGGGGATTTCTATGTTTCGGCCTAGCATATGGTTCTCAATCAGAGGCAGGTGTCATTAGTTGTCTCTGATTGAGAATCATACTTAGGTAGCCTCGGTTGCACTGTTTGTTTGTGGGTGATTGTCTATGTTGATTGCTTGTTTCAGCGCAGTTCGCATTAGCTCCATGGTTGTTATTTCGTTTATTGTTTTTTGTATAGGGTTTCAGTGTTTGCTTTATTAAAATTAACGATGAACACATACCACGCCGCATTTTGGTCCTCCGATCCATCTCGCCTCTCCTCTTCAGATGAAGATGAGGACGACCGTGACAGTATGTCTGTTTTATGACAGAGTTCTTTAGCCCTTATGGCCACGTGTTAATGAAATAAGTTGATAAAGAAGAGTGAATGGTTCTTCATCTTTTGTATATTTTTGTTCAGGTTGCAAACAATGGCCTTATACTGGAGATGAACCACCCAACAGCTGGAAAGATTGCAGTACCAGGTAAGAGCCTGAGCCCTACAGGGATACTTGTGACAATAGATTGTTTCTCTCTATTTAAACAAATTACAACGTATAAAGTCATACCAAAGACTGTAAAAGTGGGACCCGATGCATATCTGCTTGACACATTAAGCATTAAGGAGATCGATTGGGGGTAAGGCCCTGCAATAGACTAGCCTCCTGTCCAGAGGGTGTACATCAAGCTGTGTCACACTACAGAAACAGGATATAGGCTCCTGCTCCTATGAGCCCTTGTGGCTCGCACAGAAAAATTAATCATATTTAGATGAACAAAAGTTTTTTGAAAACAAAATAATAATTTTATGACTGAATATTTGGCAATCAAGGACCAAAAATTACAACAGTTTAATTTGTGTAAATATATTACCATTAGCACATGGTTTGGAGGGCTGTACAATTAATGTTTATATACAGCCTATAATTATATAGGCTATATAATAATTATAATACTTAATGTTTAGCATGTTTAAATGTATTCTAAAATCATTAACATTTATCGATCAAAATAATGGAAAGTAATAAAAATGTACAGTTATACAACTTTTTTTATACCCCTAACCAAACAGATGTTGCTTTATTTTTTTTAAACATTTATTTGCATTGAGGTAAATATAGCTAATATAACTAATGGCCTGGGACATAGACATTGTTTGGCCTGAAAACATCTGAATGTCCCTTTCAGGCATTTAGCTAGATCTAAGCAACAGTGAGAGACATGGGCTAATCTTAACATTTGAATAAAACACTTTTGCAGTTTCAAAATGACTGAGAAAGAAGTAATTGACAAAATAAAGGAAATATCAACATGAAGTGTCTTAATACGAGTTGGGCCACCATTTACCAGAACAGCATCAGTGTACCATGGCGATCGGGAATCAAGCTAAGACCCAAGTGCAGACTGTGTGAAGTAACAATGTTTATTGTAATCACAGGGGCGGGCAAATGACAGGTCAAGGCAGGCGGGGTCTTTAATCCAGAGCAGAGGCCAAGGTACAGGGCGGCAGGCAGGCTCAGGGTCAGGTCAGGCAGAGGCCGGTAATCCAGAGGTGGAGCAAAGGTAGAGGATGGCAGGCAGGCAGGCTCAGAGACAGGCAGTGGTCAGGCCGGCGGGTACAGGGTCAGGACAGGCAAAGGTCAAACACCAGGAGGCCGAGAAAAAGAGAAACTAGGGAAACCTAGGAGCTGAGACAAAATGCTGGTAGGCTTGAACAAACAAGTCAAACTGGCAACAGACAGACAGAAAACACAGGTGTAAATACACAGGGGATAATGGGGAAGATGGGCGACACCTGGAGGGGGGTGCCCTCATTTACTCCCAAGTGATTCCATTATTTTGTCAGTTACCTGTACATTTTCATAATCTGTGAGACTTAAGGTAATACAGTATCACTTGACATCAAGTTCTTATACATCTTTAGTAACTGATTACTACAATAGCAAAATTGTTACATAGGACTTTAGAAATTGCTTCATGTTAAGTGTTACTGAGAATAACAGTAACAACATATGGCTAGTAAGTGTTTAATATAACTAAATATCGTAGGGTTAGCTGTTCAGCATTCTGATGGCCTGATGGTAGTAGCTGTAACTTGATTATCTACACATGGGGCCTGTTCAGGAAAATGGAAATGTCAAATCAAATTTTATTGGTCACATACACATGGTTAGCAGATGTTATTGCGAGGTGTAGGGAAATGTACAGTATGTTCAGATGTAAATGCATTGTGCAGATCAAGTATGATCTACTGTCAGATTGGAATAGTATAGGAAATTGTGTGCTCTATTCATTATATTTCTATCTGCAACATGAAGTTTGAAATGCAGACTTTTGACATTAGTTGATGTCAGCCAATCCAACAGTTTCTGAAAAGTAGTCACTTCCTGAGATATGTATTTAAATAGTTGTAAAAAAAGTAGTTGTTTCTCAGATCTGCATTCATATAGTTTACAATGTAGTTGCTTTCTGAGATCTGTATTCAAATAGTTTTTAAAAAGTAGACACTTCTGATCTGTATTAAATTGTTTTAAAAAGTAGTTATTTTGAGGGATCTGTCATCAAACAGTTGTAGTCACCTCCAAAGTAACTACATATTTAAAACTATAGTTATCCCAGGTCTGCTACAGTATGTACTGCACCAAGGAAGTCTGATCTGTAGTGCACATTTTTTGCACAAATATTGTATTTTTTTAATGAACTTGAAATGTGTTGTTCTATTCTGAGCTCACTGCTGGAACAGGTATGTTTAGAAGCTGATTTCTCAATTAATTCTAAATGGGTGATATATCCTCCCCCCCCCCCCGACAATCAGTGGTGGGCTTTGATGTTTTCAATGTGGTGTTTACCATTGTGTATCCTGAACATTGATGTGCCAATCCAAGCCAAATCAAGGATAATTGTGAAGAATGATCCACAAAGACAGGAAAACCACAACAGACACCTAGTACCATGTCACGGGCCCCTGACCAAGCATCTTTCCAACATATACATTACATCTCTGAGTACTTCTATTCTCTCTAATCTTCCCCCTGTGATTTGCATAAAACCAAACTTCGACCAAAGAAGGGGTTATTTTGGGGGAGTTGGGCAGGGAAGGGTCCTAGTGCATCGGAAGTTCAGACCCATTTAACTTGCGGAAGACGGCCTGCTTTTCTGTCTGTGCACTTGCAAATTCGCCACAGTAATTGTATTTTTTTGCCGTTTCATGAGTGAAAAAGTCAGAATAGGGCACAATAATTGTGCCTATATGGCCTCAACCTGTCTTGGGTGAATGGCGATGAAAATATGCATGGCTAAAGAACACAATGAAGAGCAATTAATGGAATGACAGCAAGATAAAGCGCAAAATTGGCAATTAGCTGAGTTGGAAGGGGGTGGGGCTTTTGGGTCTGAGACTAGTCCCTTTAAATGGATGTCCAGAACAGTCAAACAAAAGGGGATGATTAACCTCTGATGGGAAGTAAGTCAGTTCAAGAAACCACTCTGATGAGTCCTGATTCCACATTCCACCATTCTTCAATGATGGTCTTTGTCTGTCTTGCACATATCAGTGATGGAGAATAGGCTTCGAATAGGTTTTTGTGCCTTTGATTGTGAGAAGCTGCCTCATTAGAGATTGTGCAGAACTGTTTATTGTGTGGCATTCCCCATGGGGATCCTTTTAGCTGGACCAGCGGCATGCCTTTGAAGTTCACAACTAAAATGGACACAGCTGATCCTGGACTGACGGGATGTTCCTTATACAGATTTTTAATGAATGTATTTGCAAATTATAGTGGAAAATAAGTATTTGGTCAATAACAAAAGTTTCTCAATACTTTGTTATATACCCTTTGTTGTCAATGACAGAGGTCAAACGTTTTCTGTAAGTCTTCCCAAGATTTTCACATACTATTGCTGGTATTTTGGCCCATTCCTCCATGAAAGTCCGTGTTGCCCAGCAACAGCCCCAAAACATCACTGCTCTAGAGGAGATCTTCAACTCCCTCCAAAGATTTTCTATGGGGTTGAGATCTGGAGACAGGCTAGGCCACTCCAGGACCTTGAAATGCTTCTTACGAAGCCACTCCTTCGTTGCCCGGGTGATGTGTTTGGGATAATTGTCATACTGAAAGACCCAGTGACGTTTCATCTTCATTGCCCTTGCTGATGGAAGGAGGTTTTCACTCAAAATCTCACGATACATGGCCCCATTCTTTCCTTAACACGGATCAGTCGTCCTGGTCCCTTTGCAGAAAAACAGCCCCAAAGCATGATGTTTCCACCCCCATGCTTCACAGTAGGTATGGTGTTCTTTGGATGCAACTCAGCATTCTTTGTCCTCCAAACACGACGAGTTGAGTTTTTACAAAAAGTTATATTTTAGTTTCATCTGACCATATGACATTCTCCCAATCTTCTTCTGGATCATCCAAATGGTCTCTAGCAAACTTCAGACGGGCCTGGACATGTACTGGCTTAAGCAGGGGGACACGTCTGGCACTGCAGGATTTGAGTCCCTGACGGCATAGTGTGTTACTGATGGTAGGCTTTGTTACTTTGGTCCCAGATCTCTGCAGGTCATTCAATAGGTCCCCCCGTGTGGTTATGGGATTTTTGCTCACCGTTCTTGTGATCATTTTGACCCCCCGGGGTAAGATCTTGTATGGAGCCCCAGATTGAGGGAGATTATCAGTGGTCTTGTATGTCTTCCATTTCCTAGTAATTGCTCCCACAGTTGATTTCTTCAAACCAAGATGCTTACCTATTGCAGATTCAGTCTTCCCAGCCTGGTGCAGGTCTCCAATTTTGTTTCTGGTGTCCTTTGACAGCTCTTTGGTCTTGGCCATAGTGGAGTTTGGAGTGTGACTGTTTGAGGTTGTGGACAGGTGTCTTTTATACTGATAACAAATTCAAACAGGTGCCATTAATACAGGTAACGAGTGGAGAACAGAGGAGCCTCTTAAAGAAGTTACAGGTCTGTGAGAGCAAGACATCTTACTTGTTTGTAGGTGACCAAATACTTATTTTCCACCATAATTTACAAATAAATTCATAAAACATCCTACAATGTGATTTTCCTGATTTTTTTCTCATTTTGTCTATCATAGTTGAAGTGTACCTATGATGAAAATTACAGGCCTCTCATCTTTTAAGTGGGAGAACTTGCACAATTGGTGGCTGACTAAATACGTTTTTGCCCCACTGTATTCTGCAACCAAATTTCTATTCTCGAATATTAACAAACGATTCAGTCATGTAATTAAATTTGGCTAAAATATGCATGTCATTATGCTACAGTTGGTATCATAAATATTCACTAACCTTTGGATTTTTTTCAGATTTTGTTGCATTAAAAAGTGGGATTGAAATAGATTTAATTGTTTTTTTTGTCATTGATTTAGAAAATGTTTTAAGGAATACATTTCTTGAGGCTCTTGGACACATCATCAGTGATGAAACCTGGGGTCATAGGGTGTTTTGGGTCTTACAAGATCAGACACCCTCGCCCAGGCGACCCAGACAAGGTTGATCAGACCCTGACTTGTATCCAGGTGACATTACTCTGCTCTCCATGCGTCTCCTCTTTTGATCTAGGTCCATCTTGAGGCTTTTTCGTCTGCCTTGATGGTGTTGTTGATGTCTCTCCTCTTCGCTCCATTGATACAGTGTGCTTTAGACTCTGTAGAGGGATTGCCCAGAAACTCCTGCAGCCTTCCAGCAGGCTATGACTAGTCCCTCGTACTTGGCCCTCTTCCTCTTGTACTCTTCCTCAATGCAATCTTCCCAAGGGACTGTGAACCTCAGAATAATTATGGTATTTGTGGACTCTGGGACCAGGGTTATGCCTTTTCTCAAGGTTGTCTTGACAACATGCTGCGGGAACTTGAGCTGCTTCTCCAGGTCTGTCTGTCATCTGCATGTCCTGACCAGTAGCTAGGATCCCTGCTGGTGGTTTGGATTTTGAGCCTAGCTGCTCTCCAGCTCAAGTGAAAGTGATCTTCTGACTGGTGGGCCGAGCTTTCTTGCTCTTGCCGACAACCTGTGCAGGTTGTTTCTGCGATGGTCTTGAGAACCTGGTCATGGTGCCAGTGATAACGGCCCCCTCCTAGAGCTTTAGGACAGCAGCTTAGGAGCGTAGCGGGCACGCAAGAGACTCCACTTTGCCAAAGCAGAACCGGTTTGTGTGGCTGGGTAGGACATCATACACCGCCTGGATCAGGAACTTGATGCAGTGTGGTCCGCCTTTTTCTCCCCAATTTTGTGATATCTAATTGCGATCCAATTACGATCTTGTCTCATCACTGCAACTCCCAAACGAGCTCTGGAGAGCGAAGGTCGAGTCGTGCGCCCTCTGAAACATGACCCGGCTAACCATGCCTCTAAAAACCCACCCGCTTAACCCAGAAGCCAGCTGCACTAATGTGATCGGATGAACCACAGTTCAACTGACGACCGAAGTCAGCCTGCAGGCGGCCGGCCTGCCACAAGAGTTGCTACAGCACGATGAGCCAAGTAAAGCCCCCCCCGGCCAAACCCTCCCCCAACCTGGATGACGCTGGGCCAATTGTGTGCCACCCTATGGAACTCCCGGTCACGCCGGTTGTGACACAGCCTAAGATCGAACCCGGGTCTTTTTATACCACAATACTTTTCTGTCCACCGCTTGCTCCCACCTCATCCAGGCTCCTAGTAGTCTCATTCTCATTGCTCTGCTGGACCTGTCGTCTTCACAGCTACTCTCACTTCCCCCTGAACCAGCCTGTGTTTCTCCTTCCCCTTGGCAATGTCTTATCGGGTAGTTGAGAACATTCCCAGACCAGCTCTTCCCGAGACTCAGCCTGCAGCCCGGCTTCCTCCGCTCTCCATTTCCACCCGGTCCTGACCGCTGTCCCCCCTTGGGCCACTTTTGGGTTGCTTGACTCCCTGTATTACATCACTTCCCGTGCCCAAGTCACCTTGAACCCTCTCTTTTAGGAACTTCAGGGGCATCCTCAACTTTTGCTGTTCCCATAGAGGGCAATGCTGTTCAGGCTCCCGAGCAACCCCAGCCACATTTGAAGATAGCTACTGACCTTCCTAATCCATGTTCTCGACAGTGGAGATGGGGACGTCGTAGAGTATCCTCGGGAGGATGCCATGCTGATACATCCACACCTTGAACCTGCCGGGCAGTCCTTACCGGTCAACCGCTCTCAGCCAGCTCTCCAGCTCCTGACAGGTGGCATAGATTGATGTTGTGTCCTTCCGGCTGCTGTCAAAAACCTTGCCATAGCTCTTCAATGGAATTTCCAAGATGGTTGGAATCAGTGTTGCTGCAATGATGAAGCGGAATCTGTCCACGACCTTTCCCTTCTTCAACACCATCGACCTCAATTTTGTTTGCTTGAAGCTCATTCTCACCCATCCAATCAGCTTTTCCAGCCCTTGCAGAATCCACCTGCTTCCTGGCACTGACTGTGGTGACTGTCAGGTCTTCCATACAGGCCCCGATTTGTGATTGTCGCACCCCAGATTTGGTTCGAGGTCCCCTGCACTCATTTTCAGTAGACTTCACTATCATGTTCATTGCCAGGGCAAACATGATCACGGAGATAGAGCAGCCTGTGATGATTCCCAACTTCAGTCTGTGCCACTCTGCTGTTACTGACCCTGATAAGACTCCCATGCTGAACCTATCATAGTAGTCCAGGATGAGGTCTGCCACTTTGTCTGTGACATTGTGTTTTGTCATTATAGTTTGCACCAGCTTGTGAGGGATCGAACCATAGGCGTTAGAAGATCAAACCAGAGCACTGCCAGGTCACCATTGATCTGGCGTGCTTCTCTGATGAGCTGGGTCACCACTGCTGTGTGCCCCAGACACCAGGTATTTTTGGGATGCCTCCCTTTTGGACCAACGTGTTGATGTAGCCGTTCTTAGAGGAAGTATGCCAGCCGCCTAACTACAATGCTGAAAAAGATCTTCCCTTCGACACTTAGCAAGGAGATGATCCTGAACTGGAATTCCTTCGAAATCTAAACACCTTTGGCGAATCTCCACTGCTGTGCAACCTTTCCTCTCCAGATGACCTTCAGGATGTTCCAGAGCCAATTGAGTAACAGCTGTTCTTGTAGACCTTGTACGAGACTTCGCTTGGTCTAGGCGCTGAGATACACCTTGCCAACTTCGCCATATCCTGTACTTCTTTCAAGAATGGCTCCCTGTAGTTGATCTCTGTGACCGGTGCTGGTAGGTCTATCAAGATGTTGCACTGACCCAACTCCTACTAATTGTCGGGGTCAATGAACGTGATCTGGTTTTGTGCTGGTCAATCTCCTCTTTGGAACAAGCCAAATTCCCGCTGCGCTTCTACCCTAGTAGCTGCTTTGTGAAGCCAAAGTGATTGGCTATAAAGGCAGTTCGCTTCCTGGCTCTTTCTTTCCTCCGTCTTCTGTGCCATTCAGCCCTACACAGTCAAGAGCTCCTTTCTCAGGATGCTCCGTAGCTCTGCCAAGGGTGGTTGTTGCCCCTGATCTGTAGATTTTCGCAGCAGTGGTGTACAGCGTTGTGGCAGGCCTCTGCTCCACTGCCCCAAACCTTTCCGCTGCTTGGCTAACTAACATTGTCACCATAGTTTGTAGCCTCCTGTCAGTGTCTCCCATTGCTGTTGCTTCCAGCACCTTTTCTGCATTCTCGTCAAACTGTTGCCACACTGTCAACTTGCAGGCTTAGGGCCATTTGATTCAACATTTGCGACACGTAGAGGCTCTGAGATCTGTGAGGTGACTCCGGGCCTGGCAGGAGTATAGGGTTCTGGACTTGGGAGGAGATACTGGAAGGCAAGGGACCCTGGGCACAAGCTGGGGAATATCGCAGCCCCAAGGAAGAAGGCAGTGAAAGCTGAGCGGTGGCGATATGAGGTAAGGCGGCACAGCAGGCACGAGAGGCACCCCCCCCCCCCCAAAAAAGAAGCACAGTACTGGTCAGTACCGTGTTATGCGGTCAAGTGCACGGTGTCACCAGTACGCACTCATAGCCCAGTGCGCCATAAGCCAGCCCCCCGCAAGTGCCATGCGAGAGTGTGCATCCAGCCAGGGCGCATTGTGCCGGCCCAGCGTGTTTGGTCTCCGGTACGCAGTTTCGGCCCAGGGTATCCTGCGCCGAATCTGCGTGCTGTGTCTCCGGGGCGCTGGGAGGGTGCAGTGTGTCCTATGCCTGCACCCCGCCCGTGCCAGGCGAATGTAGGCATTGAGCCTAAGAAGAGGTGCGAGTGGTATGCACCAGATCTCCAGTGCTCCCCCACGGCTCGGTTCAACTTGTGCCTGCACTCTGGATGGTCCGGGCTAGGGTGGTCATCCAGCCTGGAGGAGTGGTGCCAAGGCTGGGCACCAAGCTCCAGTGCTCCCCAACAGCCCGTTCCATCCGGTGCTTCCTCCACGCACCAGGCCTTCTGTAGGTCTCCCCAGCCTGGTGGGACCTGTGGCAGCCCCACGCACCAGGCTGTCTCCTCCCTCCAGGTTCTCCCTCCTGTCCGGAGCTGCCAGAGCCGCCCGTCAGTCAGGAGCTGCCAGAGCCGCCCGTCAGTCAGGAGCTGCCAGAGCCGCCCGTCAGTCAGGAGCTGCCAGAGCCGGAGAACCGTTACAGCCTTGTTGAAAGCGGTGCACATTCTTGGCATTCTCTCAACCAGCTTCACCAGGAATGCTTTTCCAACAGTCTTGAAGAAGTTCTCACATATGCTGAGCACTTAGCTGCTTTTCCTTCACTCTGCGGTCCAACTCATCCCAGACCATCTCATTTGGGTTGAGGTTGGGTGATTGTGGAGGCCAAGTCATCTGATGCAGCAGTCCATCACTCTACTTGGTCAAATAGCCCTTACACAGCCTGGAGATGTGTTGGGTCATTGTCCTGTTGAAAAACAAATGATAGTCACACTAAGCACAATCCAGATGGGATAGCGTATCACTGCAGAATGCTGTGGTACCTATGCTGGTTAAGTGTGCCTTGAATTCTAAATAAATCACTGACCGTGTCACCAGCAAAGCACCATCATACCGCCTCCATGATTCATAGTGGGAACCACACATGCGGAGGTCCTCCGTTCAGCTACTCTGCATATCACAAAGACAATCTAAAATTTGGAAATTTGGACACACCAAAGGATAGATTTCCACTGGTCTAATGTCCATTGCTCGTGTTTCCTGACCCAAACAAGTATCCTCTTCTTATTCATGTCCTTTACGAGTGGTTTCTTTGTTTCTTTGCAGCATGAAGGTCTGATTCACAGTCTCCTCTGAACCGTGTGACGCATTTATTTGGGCTTCAATTTCTGAGGCTGGTAACTCAAATTAACTTATCCTCTGCAGCAGAGGTAACTCTGGGTCTTTCTTTCCTGTGATGGGAAAGGCAGTTTCATCATAGCGCTTGATGGTTTTTGCGACTGCACTTGAAGAAACGTTCAAAGTTCTTGAAATGTTCCATATTGACTGACCTTCATGTCTTAAAGTGATGGACTGTTGTTTCTCTTTGCTTATTTGAGCTGTTATTGCCATAATATGGACTTGGTCTTTTACCAAATAGGTCTATCTTCTGTATACCACCCCTACCTTGTCACAACACAACTGATTGGCTCAAAGGCATTAAGAAGGAAAGAAATCTCACAAACAAACTTTTAACAAGGCCCACCTGTTAATTGAAATGCATTTCAGGTGACTACCTCACAGCTTAGAACCCCCCCCCCCCCTCTGTTCCTTTATCACAATAAAAAAAAGTGATGTTACTTGTTATTCAAATCCAGCAGATGATTCAGAATTCATCATGTTTTCTTAGTATTAGTCTATATCTAATGTATCAGATGGAACGTCCCATGTATTTAAGGAAAATAACATAGGCCTCATAAATAATGTCAGACATATTCCATTTACTGCAACCGTGACCAGGCCAGGCAGTTTTATGGTAAAGATTGAGAGCCCAAATACTTTTCTCAGCGAAACTGTTGTGGAAATAACATTTCTAGTCTTACAATGTTTATTGTGTCCCTTTGGGGAAATGTGTTTTCCATCTCATGTCAAACAAATACATGTGTAGGTAGGTTCACCTCGATAAAATGGAGATAGACCTTTGGAAATGGGAGGAATAGGATATAGCCTAGAGAATTTTGTGGTTATGCATATAATATACTGAACAAAATATATGCAACTTGCAACCATTTCAACAATTTTACTGAGTTACAGTTCATATAAGTAAAACAGTCAATTGAAATAAATTATTTATGGCCTAATCTATGGATGTCACATGACTGGACAGAGGGTCCTGGGCCTGGGAGGGCATAGGACCACCGACTTGGGAGCCAGGCCCAGCCAATCACAATTTGTTTTTCGCCACAAGGGCTTTATTACAGACAAATACTCTTCAGTTTTATCAGCTGTCTGGGTTTCTGGTCTCAAACGATCCCGCAGGTGAAGAAGCCGGATGTGGATGTCCTTGGCTGTTATGGTTCCACGTGGTCTGCGGGTTGTGAATCCTGTTGGACGTACTACCAAATTCGCCAAAACGATGTTGGAGGTGGCTTATGGTAGAGAAATTAACATTAAATGATCTGGCAACAGCTCTGGTGGGAATTATTGCAGTCACCATGCCAATTGTACGTTCCCTCAACTTGAGACGTGGCAATGTGTTGTGTGACAACTACACATTTTAGAGTGGCCTTTTATTGTCCCCAGCACAAGGTGCACCTGTGTAATGACCATGTTTAATCAGCTTCTTGACATGCCACTAAAAGAGATGTAAACAAATTTGTGCACAAAATGTGAGAAATAAGCTTTTTGTGTGTATGGAAAAATCCTGGGATCTTTGATTTCAGCTCATGAAACATGAGGCTAACACTTTACATCTATATTTTTGTTCAGTATATATTAATATTATATAAGTCTCTAATGCAATGTTTCCCATGGAATTGTATCTCCAAGACAATGTCTCCTAGTGCAGATGCCAAAGTTATTTTATTTTATTTTATCTGATTTTAAATGCAGGCTTACCTCATCCTAGAAGCACCTTCAACATCTGACAGTTATGTTAATAAATCTTTTCAAAGCATTTATGGTGAAAAATGAAGAATACGAGTTGAAACTTGAATAATACGAGTTATCACGGGTTGTGAATAGATTTGATAACTCACACATTTAATGAACCACGCTTAAACCTCATCTAAGCAAAATTAGAAAGGCTTAATTAAAATGAGTGTCATTTGAAACAGTAATTAATCAGATCATCCATGCAACTTTTAAGATTTAGATGCACTATTGTAAAGTGACTGT
Source organism: Oncorhynchus gorbuscha (assembly GCF_021184085.1). Lineage (NCBI taxonomy): Eukaryota > Metazoa > Chordata > Actinopteri > Salmoniformes > Salmonidae > Oncorhynchus > Oncorhynchus gorbuscha. The sequence goes on along the minus strand of NC_060179.1, from coordinate 34,691,294 downwards.
TCCACTGGATGTCATAAGGTGAATGCACCAATTTGTAAGTCGCTCTGGATAAGAGCGTCTGCTAAATGACTTAAATGTAAATGTAAATGCAACTGAAGGAGATTGATGGAGATGATGATATACAGTGCATTCGGAAAGTATGTAGACCCCTTGACCTGTTCAACATTTGGTACGTTACAGCCTCATTCTCAACATTTGTTTATATATAATTTTCCCTCATCAATCTACACACACTACACTATAATGACAAAGCAAAAACAGTTTTCTAGAATGTCTTTATGCACATTTATTACAAATATAATACGGAAGTATCACATTTACATAAGTATTCAGACCCTTTACTGAGTACATTGTTGAAGCACCGTTTGCAGCGGTTACAGCCTTGAGTCTTCTTGGCTATGATATTTGGGGAGATTCTCCCATTCTTCTCTGCAGATCTTCTCAATCTCTGACAGGTTGGATGGGGAGCGTTGCTGCACAGCTATTTTCAGGTTTTTCCAGAGATGTTAGACTGGGTTCAAATCCGGGCTCTGGCTGGGCCACTCAAGGACATTCAAAAACTTGTCCGAAGCCACTCCTGTGTTGTCTCGGCTGTGTGTTTAGGATTATTGTCCTGATGGAAGGTGAACGTTCGCCCCAGTGTGTGATCCTGAGCTCTCTGGAGCAGGTTTTCATCACTGATCTCTCTGTACTTTGTTCCGTTCATCTTCCCCTCGATCCTGACTATTCTCTCAGTCTCTGCCGCTCAAAAACATCCTGACAGCATGATGTTGCCACCACCATCCTTCACCGTAGGGATGGTGCCAGGTTTCCTCCAGATATGATGCTTGGCATTCAGGCCAAAGTGTTTGAATCTTGGTTTCATCAGACCAGAGAATCTTGTTTGTCATGGTCTGAAAGTCCTTTAGGGGCTGTCATGTGCCTTTTACTGAGGAGTGGCTTCCGTCTGGCCACTCGACCATAAAGGCCTGATTGGTGGAGTGCTGCAGAGATGGTTGTCCTTCTGAAAAGTTCTGAAACTCCCATTTCCACTGACGAACTCTGGAGCTCTGTCAGAGAGTGACCATCGGGTTCTTGGTCACCTCCCTGTCCAAGGAGGGGGTTCTTGGTCACCTCCCCTGATTGCTCAGTTTGTCTGGGCGGCCAGCTCTAAGAAGAGTCTTTGGTGGTTCCAAACTTCTTCCATTTTAAGAACGATAGAGCCCACTGTGTTATTAGGGACTTTCAATGCTGCAGACATTTTTTGGGTCCCTTTCCCAGATCTTTGCCTCGACACAATCCTGTCTTGGCTTGGCTTTTGCTCTGACATGCACTGTCAACTGTGAAACCTTATAAAACAGGTGTGTGCCTTTCCAAAGCATGTCCAAGGAGGCACCTGAGTCTCATACAAAAGGGTTTGAATACTTTGGTAAATCAGGTATTTACATTTTTTTATATACATTTCCAAAATGTAAAAAAATATTTAAAAAATTAACGGTTTTCACTTTTTCATTATGGAGTATTGTGTGTATATTCATGAGGACCCTTTTTTATTTAATCCATTTTCGGATAAGGCTGTAACGCAACAACAAGTGGAAAAATTCAAGGGGTCTGAATACTTTCCGAATCGGTATATTACCGATTTATTTTATAACTGTTTTTGTTTGAACCCTGAATGCTGATTGGCTGTCAGCTGTGGTATATCAGACCGTATGCCATGGGTATGAGACAACATTTATTTTTACTGCTCTAATTATGTTAACCATTTTATAATAGCAATAAGGCACCTCAGGGGTTTGTGGTATATGACCAGTGTACACTACATGGCCAAAAGTATGTGGACACCTGCATGTTGAACATCTCATTCCAAAATCATGGGCATTAATATGGAGTTGGTCCCTCCTTTGCTGCTATAACAGCCTCCACTCTTCTGGGAAGGCTTTCCACTATACTTTGGAACATTGCTTCCATTCAGCAACAAGAGCATTATTGAGATCAGGCACTGATGTTAGGCGATTAGGCCTGGCCTGCAGTCGGGGTTCCAATTAATCCCAAAGGAGTTCGTTGAGGTTAGGGCTCTGTGCAGTCGTGTCAAGTTCTTCCGCACCAATCAGGACAAACCATTTCTGTATGGACCTCGCTTTGTGCACGGGGTATCGTCATGCTTGAACAGGAAAGGGCCTTCCCCAAACTTGTGCCAGAAAGTTGGAAGCACAGAATTGTTGAGAATGTCATTGTATGCTGTAGCGTTAACATTTCCCTTCACTGGAACTAATGGGCCTAGTCCGAACCATGAAAAACAGCCCTAGACCAGAATGCTTTACAGTTGGCACTATGCATTGGGGCAGTTAGCGTTCTCCTGGCCAAACCCAGATTTGTCTGTCGGACTGCCAGATGTTGAAGAGTGATTCAGAACCTGTTTCCACTGCTCCAAATATCAATGGCGGCGAGCTTTACACCATTCCATTTCAGATGATGATCTTAGGCTTGCATGCGCGGCTGCTCGGCCGTAGAAACCCATTTCATGAGGATCCTGACGAGCAGTTTTAGTGCTGACGTCGCCTCCAGAGGCAGTTTGGAACTCTGTAGTAATTGTTGCAACCGAGGATAGACGCTATGCGCTTTAGCACTTGTATGTCCATTCTGTGAGCTTTTTTGGCCTACAACTTTGTGGCTGAGCCGTTGTTGTTTCCACTTCACAGTAAAAGCACTTACAGTTGACCGGGGCAGCTCTAGCAGGGAAATAAATGGACAAACTGACTTGTTAGGAAGGTGGCACCCTACGACAGTGCCACGTTGAAAGTCAATGAGCTCTTCAGTACCGGCCATTCTACTGCCAATGTTTGTCTTTGGAGATTGCACAGCTGGGTACTCGCTTTTATACAACGGGTGTGGCTGAAATAGCCGAATCCACTAATTTGAAGGGGTGTCCATAAACATACCAACAGGCTAAGTGCTGTATCTAGGCAATCAGCATTGCATTGTGCATAAGAATATACCACACCCCCTCGGGGCTTATTGCTTAATTATAATATGTAACAATGGAAAACTCCCTTACTCGCTTATTACACCAGCTCTGTACACACTCCTGCATTTGTTTTTTGTTTTCTACCATGTTTTTACTCCTGAATGGAAATGGCATCTCCTTTTTCATTCCCAGAGGCAAGAATTAAGCACAGACAGGAAGAGCAGGGTTGCGGTATGGGTTCAACTGATTCAACAATATAGATCAAAACTCCAATGTGTCAAACCCAAGCATGTTTTCAGATTAAATAGGCACCTCACTGGGTACAGGAATGACAGTACAAGGTTCTTGTTATCTACAAACAGTCTGCCACTCGGTACACTCGGGCAGCTATTGACGTTAATGGGAGGGTCCCAGCGTGAGTTGCCCAGGCTGAAACATCTCTATCTCCTCCCCACTGCAAACCCACCGAAGCACTCGCTCTCAAAGAGCTGCTTGGGTGCTGAGGGAACCACCAGGCCTCTTAACTCTGACATCAATGTTCTATAAGCAGCATTTCCTCCTCAGGCTATTTTATCTTACATAGCATTTAGGTCACTGTCTGCTGGATGTAGATCCCTCAATGAAGAATTTGTTGTAAAATACACTTTTGTTTTCTTAAACTCTATGGTAGAATCGTGATGCAACAAAGTCATGGCGTGGGTGCGTGCGTGCGCGCACATGGCTACATAAAGTACATGCATGTATACAGTCGGGGTGTGTTTTTAAAAATTGTATGGCAATAATCAGGGAGGAGAAAAAGTTTTCTGTGAGATCAAAAATGTGACTTTTTCATCCAGACCACTCTGTATCTATTTCTCAGAAGAGAAATGCCCATGAAACATGTATTCCACCATTCAAGGTAAGCCAGGGAGGCTGATAAAAGAGACTGAAAAGGGGTGACTTGTTGCGTGGGTTCAAAGTGCAGAGGATGAAGATGTACTTCAACCGACAGCTCTGCTGTGGAGCTTCATGCTGTGAATGAGTGTGTCGCCCCCCCCCCATCTCTCCTCTCTCCATCATTTTCTTTGAAACTGGAATAAGAGCCAAAGAGAGTAACAATTGCAAGAGAGAGGGACACAGTGTCCTGTTCTTTTTAATATAATGAGCAATACTTTGTCACGATACATCAGAAAGTATTCTCTTCTCATAGCCCTACTTCATCTGACTGCTTTATTAAAGATCTACATTCTGATTCTCCCTCGCACATATTTTATTTTCCTTGATCAAACAGATGCGAAAGAAAAGTGTTTGATACATGGTAGCGAGGGGCAAAAACAGAAGATTGGCTGGGACGTGTCTCAAACCCCTGTCGTCAGGGGTTATGTGTGGTCCGGAGCTGGCAGCACTATCACTAGACCAGATTCTGACGGACTGTTTCAGAGTTTGAACCCCTCTCACTTAATCTTTGTCCCGGATGTGCCAGACCACCCCGCGCAGACCACCCCGCGCAACCAGCAGGGACCAAGAACCTCAAGGGCATAGGACTGCACATGAGCACCGCTCTTTTGTCCCGTTCTTGGCCCTTTTGTGCCAACCCACTGGGCAGACAGTCTTTTTAAATTCTTTATCTCAATCGTCTGTCGTTTCACAGGGTAACGTCAGGAATGGGCCATACAGAGAGCTCCAGTATGTGTTGACTCACCGCTTATTTAGGTATTTATCAAATTCTCTGGACTTTTCCACACATGTCCTGGGGGCTTGTGGGTCTGTTGGCTGACTCATGGACCACTGAGCACTGAAACCTCAGGCTCGGCGGCATGCTATTTCCTCAGGAGGCCAGGAAGCCCCGATGCCCTCTGTCTCACTGGCTTAGTCTCCCTGTCTCTCTCCATCCGTGTCCCCCAAAAGGGTGCTTCCTAAATGGGACTGTCTGCATCGGACCGATCCATCCCATTTACAATACTCTGGAGCTGAGCCATGGCCAGTAATGAGTTGGCACCGACTATGGAACTGCTTGGCACATAATGTGGGTGGGTGGGTGTGTGTGTGTATGTACATGCATATTTCAATAGAGGGATAAATCCCTTTGCTTTACGATGAGGCCTTGAGTTTTTCACCTGATGAATTGATCTCCAATAGAAATGAAAGCAGGTTGGGATAGACTCTAGAAAGAGGGAGAGAGAATCAGTCTGTAAGACCCAGCGAAGGACTAGAAAAGGAACGATAGAAAGACCCAAACAGAACAGAGAGCTTTTTGTGGTGAGACTATGAGGAGCATCTTCCTCCGATAACGGAACAGTGTGGGAAAGCAGATGTGGCCTTGCGGCCGCCCATCGTATCGAAGGAGAGGGGGAGGAAATGGAGGATGTGGTGAGGGCATCGTTCATAACTGCTGAGCCATCGAAAGACAGAGGGAAACCGCACGTGTCCTCACACACGCACACAGCCATGTTCAGGGTCCTGTTCTCCCTTTCTTTCTTTCCCTCCCATCTTTGCTTTTCATTCTGATCTCACATTTTACGGCCTGGCCTCATCTTTCATTGAAAACAGCCTCAGTCCTTTGGTGCGTTCTCTCAGTTTTGTAGTTAACCTTCCGTCTGAAAAGTTGGTACAGAGATTTGGGTGTCATATGGGGCATTGGTTTCAGTCCAGCCCTTGTGGTTTATTTGGAAAAGCATTGTATGGCTCTTATTTTTCAATATTCTCTACATCTAAACTGTCTCTCATAACGCAGTATGTCATGGTTCCAGCAAACAGTCATTAGATCAACAGATTTATTTACACAGTGGCAGAGAGAAATTACAAACTGGAATTTTATGGCAGCGCCCACCAATTTAAAAATCCCTATTTCCAGTCTGCATTTCTGTAGAGGACATACCTTTTTGACAGTCATAGAAAGCGTCAGGAAATGGTTATAGAATGTTCAGACCTTGATCGGATCCCTCTGAGGATGTGGAGATGTGGCCCTTTATCCTCAAATGGCTTGTGTTTGTCTGACATCCCCCGCGAGTCTCCAAAGCTATTGAAAAGCGCAGCGATTGATATGTGGTGTAAATGCCAGATGACAGACTTTACTGCATACCAAAACTCTGCTTTCGGGTTGCTTTACCGCAATGTCGGTGTCCTTGTGTTGCATTACCCACAATTGTTTAACTTCTGGGGTTGGATATTGTTCGTCAAACAGTAAGGGACCTTTATTTGAAATTCACTGTTTGATAGTCAATGAAAAGCTTTTGTATACATGGCATAGATTTTGACCAAGAGGGGGATTGTACAGGATACTCATCAGTTTATGTTAAGTTGAGCAGCACAGAGGAACCCAAGAGCAGACTCAGACCAGGAAACGGGGATGAATGAACCAAGATTTTTATTGTAACACAGGGAGAGATGAAGTGCAGATCCAGGGAAGCTTGGATGAGTTGTAGGAAACCAGATGTGGAGGCTGAGGTTGTATTGAGCTGAGTTGGGACAGGGTAAACAGGTCTAGAGGGGAATCCAAGGGAGTGATGAGTTTAATCCAGAACAGGGTAGCAGGGTGGTGAGATGTGGAACAGGAGACAGGAACCAGAGTCAGAGCGGCAAAACTGCAGTGAGGAGGAGAAACTGCGTGATGCAAAGAAATAGGCACAGCAGGATACATGATCTTATATAACAAATGGCTAGAAGCATGACTGAATGAACAGTGATTACGATCCGGCAGAGTGAAAGTGGCAGGACTGAGTATTTGTAGAGGTCTTGATTATGGAACGGATTACAGCTGGTGAGGATCCGCTCTGGCTCCAGCACACCCATCTCCACTCCCTTTCTCTTTGTGTGTGGTTGGAGAGAGAGAGTCTACTGGAGGAGTGGCTGCAGGTTAAGGAGACACCGGATGTCCACTAGGGGTTGTGGCAGGAGCAGATGTGCAAGTACACCCCCCCTACGGGCGCACTACCTGGCTTGTCAGGGTGTGAGGAATGGAAATCCTGTAGGAGGGATGGGTCAGGGCACCCAGCAGCGCTCCTCAGGCCCGTATCCCTCCCAGTCCACCAAAATACTAGCAACCGTGACCCTAATGGAGTATTTCCAAAAGCCGCTGGACAGTATAGGCAGGATGGTCATCGATGAGCCGAGGGGGTGGAGGAGCAGCTGCAGGGGGAGACAGGTGACTGGAGCAGACTGGTTTAATTAAAGACACATGGATTTAGAGAGAGTTTGGGAGTCTTAGATGCACAGCAGAGGGCTTAATGACATTATCAATCTCAAATGGACCAATGAATCGGGGCGCTAGTTTTCTGGGCAAGTTTTCAAGGGCAAGTCCTTAGACGAGAGTTATCCCCTTTGGACTGGAGCTGAAGCACGTCGACAGTTAGCTTGAGATTGGGTCCTGGTGGAGGCACGAAAAGCAGCCCGGGCCCTCCTCCAGGTGTGATGACAACGGCGCATGTGGTCCTGGACTGAGGGCACCTCGACCTCTTGGGCAGGGAACAAGTTGCGTTGGAAACCCAGGGAACACTCAAAGGGTGACATATCTGATGAGGTGTTGATGAGGGTATTGTGGGCATATTCCACCCAGGTTAACTGGGCACTCCAGGAGGAAGGGTTAGCCGAAGTCACAGCATAGGGCAGTCTCCAACTACTGATTGGCCCGCTTGGTCTGGCCATTGGTCTGGGGGTGATATCCAGATGAAAGGCTAACCTTAATACCAAGTGCTGTGCAGAAGGCTCTCCATACCTGGGAAGTAAACTGGGGTCCCCTGTCAGAAACTATATCAATAGGGATGCCATGCAGCCACAACACATGGGATACCAGTAGGTCCGTAGTCTCCCTGGAGGAAGGAAGCTTGGAGGGGAATGAAGTGAGCTGCTTTGGAAAATGGGTCAATAATAGTGAGGATGACTGAGTTACCGTTAGATGGAGGAAGGCCAGTAACGAAGTTCAGAGTTGTGTGTGTGACCATGGGCGACTGGGTATGGGAAGAGGGCGAAGCAGGCCGGACGTAGGTTTGGTGGATGTTTTATTCCGGGCACAGACCAAGCCAGCTGAGATGATTTTCCGAGCGTCTTTTTAAAAGTTTTAACCATGGATGACCCGGAAGCAGGGGAGAGTTGGGACTGTTAATTATGTGGAAACTGATCTTTTCCTGGTGATTACCAGAGAGACGTAGGATGACTGGAACGGTTTTCTCACAGACACGGAAGGGAAGCTTGGCATCGAGAGGGGCGTTAAGTGGAATGGTGTCCAGGCCCAACTTTTATTGGACAAAGGGAACAAGTGGAGCCCAGGTGGCCAACCTGGCCACAGTATAGACACGCCGCTGCTTCTCCTCTGCTTCTCCTCTGGAGACTGGTCCGGCCGAGCTGCATTGGTTCAGGCTTAGAACATGCCTGGGGTAAGGATGCAGTCGGAGGAGAAGGGAAAGGCACTGAAGCAGATGTTAAGGAACTTGCAACCCTACCTACCCCCTGACGCACCCTGGAGGCAGTTGTCAATGCGGATATTGAGAGAAAGGAGTTCAGCAAGATCAGTATCCTTCCATGGATGCCAACTCACCTTGAGGCTCAGTGAGTGAGTTCCGGATAGCTCCCTGAAGAGCCTCTTCATTTCAGCCACTCTCTGCGGCGAGGGTGCCATTTCAGCAACACTCTGGGCTCCTTGACGGAGGGACAGGAGTCGTTTAGCAGCATCCTTTCCGCAGATTGGGTGGTCAAAGACCTTCCTCCTCAGTGAATCTGCTATAGGAGAAGCCAATGGGTGACAGTCTCTCCCACACAGCAGTGGCCCAGGAAAGCGCTGCACCACAGAGGCAACCAATCAAAAACAAAATATTGGCTCTTTCACTAGCATAAGAGCTGGGCTGTTGCTCAAATACTAGTGAACATTGTACTAGAAAAGCTCTGCAAGCTCCGAGATTTCCATCGTAGCACTCTGGAGTAGGAACAGGTTGTGAGCTTTGGGCGAAGGTTTGACTCTGTAGAATAGACAGGTTCAGTGAAAACTCATGTGGGGATGAATGAACCAAGATATTTATTGTAACACAGGGAGGGATGAAGTGCAGATCCAGGGAAGCTTGGATGAGTTGTAGGAAACCAAATGTGGAGGCGGAGGTTGGAGTGAGCTGGGTTGGGACAGGGTAAACAGGTCTAGAGGGGAATCCAAGGGAGTGATGAGTTGAATCCAGAAAAGGGTAGTAAGATGTGGAACAGGAGACCGGAACCAGAGTCAGAGCGGCAAAACTGCAGTGAGAGGAGAAACGGCGTCAGGCAAAGAAATAGGCAGAGCAGGAGACAGGATCTTAAATAACAACAAATAGCTAGAAGCATGACTGAACAGAGATTACGATCCAGCAGAGTGGAAGTGGCAGGACTGGGTATTTGTAGAGGTCTTGATTATGGAACGGGTTGCAGCTAGTGGGGATCAGCTCTGGCTCCAGCACACTTGTGTCCAACCACACAAACAGAAAGGGAGCACCCCTATCTGGGGCCTCGCAAAGAAGGGCCCCTATCTGTATATAAAAAAATAAACAGACATTGAATATCCCTTTGAGCATGGTGAAGTTATTATTACACTTTGAATGGTGTACCAATACACCCTGTCACTACAAAGATACAGGTGTCCTTCCTAACTCAGTTGCTGGAGAGGAAGGAAACTGCTCTTGGATTTTATCATGAAGCCAATGGTGACTTTAAAACAGTTGGGGAGTTTAATGAAAACAAAGTGTTATGTTTGGGGAAAAGTACATTACTGAGTACCACTCTCCATATTTTTAAGCATAGTGGTGGCTACATGAGGTTATAGGTATGCTTGTAATCAGTGGCGATTTTAGCATGTAAATCTTGGTGGGGCAAAAAATATATAATTGTGTAATACATGCCAGTAAAGCCACTACACAACACAACACTAAACAATACACAAATTGCACTATATGCCCACTAACTGTTAGGGCCTACATAAATCTGTCCCAACAGCAGTCCCAACATCTTACCACTGCTAAACCTGGCTATCAGCAGAGCCTTGTCTGGCAGCGAAACGGTTAATTCAACAATTCATTTGCTGCCTTTAAAAAAACAGCTGATATGGCTGACTTGCTTAAACAGATGTGGTTTCTAATGACAGTTGATATGTACAAACTATGGCATAAGGGGACGACAAGCAGATAAGAGACAATCCGTCATTCCGATTAAGACAATGAGCGAGCTAGGATGGACGTAATATTAGTTCTAAACTATTTGTTTAGCACTTTTGAAATGTACAGCAATAGTGCTCTCCCTGTACACCAAGTTAAACCATAGGATAGATAAAGGGGGCATAAAAGCAGACAATGAAAGCTCTTACAATATTCGGTGATTACATTTCTCTAAAACAGGTTATAGGCTACAGTAGAACAGTCAGAACAGTAAGTGAAATTAAGATGGGTAAATAGATCACGTTATTAGGGTGAGGCACATGGGCTACTAACATCTTACTGCACAACATACACATAGTATTACTTTCTTAGCTACAGTATACATATCTCCCTGGCATATTACATAATTTATGAAGCAGCATACAATACATTTTTGGACTCACATTGTTGTGCTCGGCTCGCTTGAACAAGAAGGTGGAGCGGCGCTCCTACGACTTAACATTTTGTTTTGAGCGCGGCACAAATCTTGCTTCATTAACAGCATGGCCAATGTTGAATGTATCTTTTTAAACGTGGAAAATAGCCCCATAAGCCCAGATTTGGGACCACACAGCCACTGGAACTGATTCCTTTCAAACCACTCATTGAATTTGGGATTTCCAATTTGTGTAATTTTTATGTCCAATGAGCACCGATACGTTTTATAGATAATTTCTCTTAATTACTTATCTTCTTATGACAACGATTAAAAAGGATTTGCTAGTAAATTTTGTCGACTTGATTCATGATGATGACTGCTAGCTAAAATTGTGAAAGTATCAGTCCAATCAAAGTTACTATGCATATAACGTGATTGATGTCATTTTTTTTCTGTGGCCAATGACCTTGAGCCTTCTTGGATGGGCACTTCTATGGCAGCAGCCGAAGGGCTAGAATTTTCAATGTCTCCTCTTACGCTTAGCAGTGACGTAAAGTCCCCATAAATGACAGAACACTGAGACAATCACAGGTGAAAACACCATATTTTTTGCTGGCTTGCCCCACCACCACAGAAAGCAATGAGCTAGGCTGAAACACCTTCATTTTGTAGTTGCCTTACTCTAGAAAACAAAAAAGAGACCATGTTTGTATGCGGCTTTATTAACTCAAAGATATATTAGTTTTACATTGTTTGCTAACTGATATGTGACACAGGCAAGCACCCCAAGAAAATGACAGGTCGCCACTGCTTGTAATCATTACGGACTGGGGAGGACCGATAGCATCTCACCTGGCCAACATCCAGTGAAATTGCAGAGCTCCAAATTCAAATACAGAAATACTCATTATAAAAATTCAGAAAACATACAAGTATTTTACATAGGTTTAAAGATTACTTCTTGTGAATCCAACCACGGTGTCAGATTTTAAAAAAATCAAAAGCATACCTTACGATTATTTGAGAACATCGCCCAGCAGAGAAATCATTACAAAAAGTAACCTGCCAATTAGAAGAGTTATACAAGTCAGAAATAGAGAGAGAATTAATCACTTACCTTTGATGATCTTCATATGGTTGCACTCAGAAGACATTGATTTACTCAATAAATGTTTGTTTTGTTCGATAAAGTCTCTATATCCAAAAACCTCAGTTTTGTTTGCACGTTTTCTTCAGTAATCCACAGGCTCAAACGCAGTCAAAACAGGCAGATAAAAATCCAAATTACATCAGTAAAGTTCATAAAAACATGTCAAACGATGTTTATATTAAATTCCCAGGTTGTTTTTGGCCTAAATAATTGATAATATTTCCACTGGACAATAACGTTGTCAATATAAAAGGTAAACAAGAATAGCACTCTCTCGGTCGCGCGCATGAGAAAGCTCATACTGCAGAGTCCACTCATTCAGACTGCTCTTACTCCCTCATTTTTTAGAATACAAGCCTGAAACAATTTCTAAAGACTGTTGACATCTAGTGGAAGGCATAGCAACTGCAATTTGAGTCCTAAGTCAATGGACACTGTAATGGCATTGAATAGAAAACTACAAAACAAAACAAAATCCTACTTCCTGAATGGATTTTTCTCAGGTTTTCACCTGCCAAATCAGTTCTCTTATACTCTATTATACTGTATTTTTTTTTAATTTGGCCCCTTTTTCTCCCCAATATCGTGGTATCCAATTGTTTTAGTAGCTACTATCTTGTCTCATCGCTACAACTCCCGTACGGGCTCGGGAGAGACAAAGGTTGAAAGTTAGCATCCTCCGATACACAAACCAACCAAGCCGCACTGCTTCTTAACACAGCGCGCATCCAACCCGGAAGCCAGCCACACCAATGTGTTGGAGTAAACACCGTGCACCTGGCAACCTTGGTTAGCGCGCACTGCGCCCGGGCTGCCACAGGAGTCACTGGTGCGCGATGAGACAAGGACATCCCTACCGGCCAAGACCTCCCTAACTCGGACGACGCTAGGCCAATTGTGCGCCACCCCACGGACCTCCCGGTCGCGGCTGGTTACGACAGAGCCTGGGCGCGAACCCGCTTTCTAAAGAATAATGGGCAAATGTTGCACAATCCAGGTGTGGAAAGCTCTTAGAGACTTACTCAGAAAGACTCATAGCTGTGATCACTGCCATAAGGTGCTTCTACAAATTATTGACTCTGGTGTAAATACTTATTTAAATAGGAAATTTCTATTGGTTCTCAATCAGGGACAGCTGTCTATCGTTGTCTCTGAGAACCATACGTAGGTACCCTTTTCCCCCACCTGTTTTGTGGGAAGTTAACTTTGTAGTTGTTCAGGGCACATAGCCCAAAGCTTCACGGTTGTATTTTTGTTCTTCGTTTTGTCGGCGTCATTTTTAAATGGTCCAGTCCTTCAGCCAGCTGTGACAGCCATTCTGCACATAAAGGCTTAATGATGTAAAAACAAATGTATTAACACTTAGGGAATTATCACTAACAGCTGAAACAAATAAAGACATGTTTAAACCATTCATTTCCTTATATTTTACATTTTTAAAACAATTCAAATACATTAACTTTCAAAGTCCAGCAATGCAATTAAATTGAACATTGCAAAGGGCTGTGAATAGTTTAGCTATACCCTGAGCTGGCAGACAAATGGTCCTCTGCCTGCTGGATGTACTGCATGTTGGTTCCAACCTTAAGTAACAACAAAGAAAGGTAGCATGTCTGTTAAGAAATGCTTATGTCACACCATCTGGATAAGGCATTTCTGTGCTGTGCCAGGAACTCGAAATGGGGAGATGTAGAAACTCCATTTGATTCGTATTATTATATTCCTCTTTAATTTACAAATCTCATGATGTGCCCATGAGACGTGGCTGTATTTAGAGGGATTTTTATATAGCTGAGCCTGCTAGCTAGCTACATTTAGGCGAGTTAGCAATTGCTGTGAAGTCACCAAAAGTATTTGAAATAACAATTGAGGTAGCTACAATGTAATCTAACTCAACTACTACAAACTACATTGAACAAAAACATAAACGCAAAGTATGTAAAGTATTGGTCCCATGTCACTTGAGCTGTAATGAAAAAATCCCAGAAATGTGCAATATGCACAAAAAGCTTATTTGTCTCTAATGTTGTGTACAAATTTGTTTTCATCCCCATTCGTATGAAATTCACCTTTGCCAATATAATCTCTTGTGTAACCACGTCAGCCCAGGAACTTCACATCCGGCTTCTTCACCTACAGGATGGCTGAGCCTGTCTCCCGAGTGGGTGAGCCTGGCTGCCGAGTGGATGGGCCTATGCCCTCCCAGGCCCACCCATGGCTGCACCACTGCCCAGTCATGTGAAATCCATAGATTAAGGCCTAATAAAAAAAAACAGTTGACTGATTTCTTTATATATACAGTAACTCAGTTAAATCTTTGAAATTGTTCCATGTTGTATTTATTTTTGTGTTCAGCATTATTTAAATAAGGGTAAGTCAATTGTTGTTCATTTTCCATTGGCACCACAAGTGTGCATTTGATTTTGCGAACTCGCCATATGATCAGCGTCAAGTCAGCAACTCTAAAAAAGTTAGATTTCTCAAATTACCTAAATAAAAGTCCCCCACGTAATAGTAAAAACGTGTCAATAACCTGTATTTATTTATTCATGATATATATGAAACAATTTATCTAAACATTAACAATGATTGATATTTGTTCATATTTAAGTGACATTTGCTTTAAATGTTGGTTTTAAGATATTCCAAGGTCAAATAAATGCCCCCATTGCGAATCACTGTATATGGAATAGATATTAGCATAGAGCGAGTACTATTCTGGGTGCCGCAGTAAAAGTATTGTAGAGAATACTCAGTAGGGTCTGTAGATTGTAAATATAGTGTCATTTCATGGGGCTCTGAATAATACGAAGTGTTGCTGGCTTTTTACTCCACCCATTCCATAGCGGCCACAATGCGAATCACTGTATATGGAATAAATAATCATCATATGCAATTACTGCTCTACAGAAAACCTGCTAACCAAACAACATTCATGCTCACTGAATTAAATGGAAACAACACAAAAATATCAACATTTAATAGATTTTTCCCAAACCTCAAAAGTCTACCCCTGATGTGGTGATGCATTGTTGTGAAGACAGAAAATTACATTTGGTTGTTTTAATTTTTTTATTTTTAAGTGTGAACAAAATGGGAACCTGAAAGAATGGGGGAAATCCGAAACTTGGAAAAACCGAACCGAGAGAATCTAATTTCGGGGATACATTTTTTATTTTTTATTAAAAGGCTGTAGAGCATTTCGGAGAAGGTTAAGGTCAGGTCCAATATTGACAATGCACCCAAGAGGGAAAGAGGTTGGGCCATCCTATACATGTTTTAGAGTAATATAATAAATTATATATATATCTATATATCTAAATATCTATATATATATATATATATATATATCTCTCAGGCGCTTTTATCCAAAGTGACTTAGTCATGTGTGAATAAATTATTATGCGTGGATGGTCCCGGGAATCAAACCCACTATCCTGGCATTGCAGTGCTCTACCAAGATGCATGGCATGGTTATAAATGCTTTGTGAATCCCCAATAATATGATTTATAAGGCCTTTATTAAAAGGTGCTAATGCCACCTTTGATAAAGCACAGGTTTATGTCATATTTGACATAGTGGGTTATGTCACATTTGACATGGGTGGTTATGTCACACAGTTATGCCACATTTATGAACCCTTTATAAAGCATTACATACGGTTATAGATTATGTGTAACACATGTAGTGTTTATGAAGGCTTTATGAAGCATTTATAAGCTGCACCAAAAGTCAGAAGTTGTAGTTTGTTTTTAGTGTAACCAATTTGTATCTACTCTTTTTCCACAGGGCCAGCGGTCCGATTCAGCACCTTTGAGAGCAGGGAGCCGATGCCCCCTCCCGTGATTGGTCAACACACTGTGCAAGTTCTCAGAGACAGCCTGTCCTATAATGATGATTTCATCAATCAGCTGCTGGCATCCGGGACAGTTGCCCAGAACGAAGTGCATTGAGATCTGTGCTCTATCTCAATAACTACATAAGCACCACATAAAGGAGGTGAAGAGAGCGGACGCAAAGAATCTATAAAATAATAATTGAGTATATGAGCAATTTGCACACCCTGGATGGAGCACAACTGTTAACCAATGAAGACCTTCATGTTCCACCTAGGGTTGCAAAATGCTGGTAACTTTCCCAAAATTCCTAGGTTTTCCAGATATCTCAGGGATTTCCACCTAAGCCCTGTTTGGACCACTCTGCATGATTTTTTTGTGTTACTTCCTTGATACCAAGGTTTTGCTTTTGTAAACCATGAATAACCATCAGCGAGCAAAATTAAACCACCAACGTAGCAATAATGACATAATGATGTATGTACACACCCTTTCATAAGCCAACTAGCATTTTATTTGCATCTCTCCTAGGTCTCAATGGCATCACTTTGTGATTCACACATGATTGATCAATATGACACACTCTACCGTAGGTCTGACATTTCACTCAGGCCAGTGAAATAAGGAAAACATTTCAGCATTTGGAAGGATATCGCTTAATGCTATCTTGATGGTCAGTCATCACTCATTACTGCACTCAAATCCTTTATATCATATCCAGAGTTGATCCATGTTCAGCCAAGTGCACGTTTGTGCTGGAGATGCATACAACATTTCTTTTAAGGAACTTATAAATTATCTTCGTAATGAAATGTGCTTTACACATGTAATAAATTATTATCAACCAGTGAGATCCAACTAGGTGAATTGTAATTGTTAACCTGACATTCATTAGCAACAAATAAAATGGTTCTGAACATTGTTCTGGTTATTTCATTGGACTATTTGTCTTGTGACCATTAGCAATGTTTTGCCTCTTAGCTATTGCAAGTAAACATTTCTGATGGTTCAAACCACTCAAATGAAAAGATTAATCAGCACTTTTTTTTTTTATCCGTAAGATATTTAAAATGGACGTGTCCTTCTAACTAATGTTGCAAAAAGGAATCTGAATCTCAAAAAGGATGGGAAATGTAACTATCTTGTCTGCAATGTCTTTGGTGGGATGGATATATAGTGGATGTTACAGATCACAATGTCCCATGTAATGGGGCAATTCCACAGTAATGGAATTACTCTTTGAATCAGACTTTTCACTTGAAAATGTTTGCCAAATAATAACCATTGATATCAAAGTTTAATGAACCATACAACTCTATGCACAAGGACTATTTTAAACAATTTACACAGAATATGTCACAAACACATTTACTGGAAGAACTTTACAGATACAAAGTTTGGTAACAGAATTACAGTCAAATTCACCCTCAGCTTTTTTTTTAATGTGACCACTATTTCCAAAAAGCTCTGTTAAATATTTGTTCCGAATTAAGATTCCAAGAGTGGGGTGTCAGCTATGACATGACACCTTGAGTTTGAACAAATATATTTGTGTTAGTAAACTACACTAGGTGAAGGAATTACGGTAACGGAATTACAGCATGGGTCCCTGATCTGTACTATACCGAAATGCATATGAATATCATTCTCTTCATGGTGATGTATCCTGAATAGGTATACAACTGTAAAACTGTCTAATATCCTTATTTGGCATATTTGGGTATTATTCTTGTAACGGGAATTCTTCGTCCTCCTCTGACGAGGAGTAAGAAATGTCGGACCAATGCGCAGCGTGGTATGTGTTCATGGTGTTTATTGACTGAACACTGAAAATACAAAAATAACAACGTGAAATTAACGAAAACCGAAACAGTCCTGAAAAGTGCAGAAAACACTAGACAGAAAATAAACACCAACGAAACGCAAGTGGGAAAAGGCTACCTAAGTATGATTCTCAGTCAGAGACAACTAACGACACCTGTCTCTGATTGAGAACCATACCAGGCCAAACGCAAAACACAACATAGAAAACGGAACATAGACAACCCACCCAACTCACGCCCTAACCATACTAAAACAAAGACACAACAAAGGAACTAAGGTCAGAAAGTGACAATTCTACACACGGGCTATAATGGTAATGAGCTCTGACCCCAAACAAGATCACATTTGGTTGGTAAAGGACCATAACAAAACTGAAACAATCATAGACGTCTTTGTTTCATAAGTTTGGACATCACAGCACAGTACAGTAAAGTAGATATCTTTAGTACGGTACATTATGCTGTACCCTACTTTGCTGTACATTACTGTACTTTAATATACTGTACTGTGCTGTCCAAACTTGTGAAACATAGACTTCTGAGATTGTTTCCGGCCAGGGGCAGAGAGAAGAAGAGTGAGAGGAAGGTGTTGCCCAAACTGTTTTCACAGTCTTGCTTTGACCACCAAATGACAGAAAGAGGGGAAAAAAAGTTATTTAGCTGAACATAACCGTGTGGTAGTGTCAGAGTCATGTGTATAGGTGGTAGGGAAGTCAGGCGCAGGAGAATCAAACTGAGTGTAATGGAGTTATTTAATAACAATGAACGAAACATACTCCAAACAGTAAATGTAACAAATAACAAAAATGGGTACGAGGACCCGACGTGCACCAATACAAAAATATATACAACACTGACATAACAAACAATCTCTGACGAAGACATGAGGGGAACAGAGGGTTAAATACACAACAGGTAATGTGAATGGGATTGAAACCAGGTGTGTAGGAAGACAAGACAAAACCAATGGAAAATGAAAAATGGATAAATGATGACGAGAAGACCGGTGACGTCGACCGCCGAGCACCGCCCGAACAAGGAGAGGCTTCGACTTAGAAGTCGTGACAGGTAGTATAAGGGAGGACAGTAACAAGTGATCCAACTGTGGTTTGTGACTACTATGATTCCCCATTGTAGACACTTCAATTGCAATAATTCCATTATGGGTTTTTCAGTAATTCCATTACCAATTTCGTATATAATTAATAAAGTTCATAGTTTTATCACTATATAATTCATAAACAAACTTGATATCTGTAAATACACTATAACTATTGATATTTAAGCCTTTACTTGTTACTTCTGTGAACTTTCATTATCCTTCCTCCTCATGAGGGGGACATTAGAAAATATCTTAAAGATTTGTTGGTTTTCGGTAACGGAACTACAAGGCACAAGGAAATGTTTCTTAAACTTACACAAGGCAATTAATTTCTCCAAACGAAATATAAGTGTTGATATTAGTTGGTAGGGGTCTTTACTTCAACATTAACGTGTTTTAATGTATTTCTAATACCCTTTAAGACTTTTTCTGGTATATGTCATCTGAGACCCCTTTTCCATCTGCTTGACCAGAAATCAAAGCATTTGCTTATTCCTAATTTTAGGATGGAAGATTGTTGAAAAATGTATATATGTCTTAATAAAATTAAAATAAATATATAGACTCATCTTTCATTTGACACCCAATTTGACATGCTCCCAATATGACATGCACATGGGTCCTTTTGGATGGATAAACCAATGGCTATAGAGTACCACAGTATCAGTCATAATACCCATGAAACCTAGCGGTCATGCAGGGAAATGTTTGCAATTGTTTTTCCACCATTCATTTTTCCCATAGGGGATTTTAGAAACACTTAAAATAATGGCTGTTTCGAATAGGCTTACCCTGGCGTGACATTTTGATAACTGTGTAAATCTCTCTAGGACAAGGTGCTCTTTTATCAATATATTCACTTGTACAATCCTTTCGGAAAGTATTCAGACCCTTTGAAATTTTGCACATTACGTTACAGCCTTATTCTAAAACTGATTAAATCATTTTTTTCCCGCACCAATCTACACACAATAACCAATAATGACAAAGCAAAAACAGGCATTTAGATATTTTTGCAAATGTATTATAAATAAAAAAAGAAATATCTGATTTACATAAGTATTCAGACCCTTTACTCAGTGCTTTGTTGAAGCATCTTTGGCAGCGATTACAGCCTTAAGTCAAATCAAATCAAATTGTATTTGTCACATGCACCGAAAACAGTGAAATGCTTACTTACAAGCCCTTACCCCCCCAAAAAGAAAGAAAGAAAAGTAACAAATACTTAAAAAGCAGCAGTAAAATAACAATAGCGAGGCTATATACAGGGGGTACCGGTACAGAGTCAATGTGGGGGGCACCGATTAGTCAAAGTAATTGAGGTAGTATGTACGTGCAGGTAGTGTTATTAAAGTGACTATGCAGAGATAATAAACAGAATAGCTGCAGTGTAAAAGAGGGGAGGGGGGGGGGGGGGCAATGAAAATAGTCTGGGTAGCCATTTGATTAGATGTTCAGGAGTCTCATGGCTTGGGGGTAGAAGCTGTTTAGAAGCCTCTTGGACCTATGCCTCTTGGACCAGGAGCTGCTGCTCCAGTTGCAACTGCTCTGCCTGCGGCTATGGAACACTGACCTGTTCACCGGACATGCTACCTGTCCCAGACCTGCTGTTTTCAACTCTCTAGAAACTGCAGGAGCGGTAGAGATACTCTTAATGATCGGCTATGAAAAGCCAACTGGCATTTACTCCTGAGGTGCTGACTTGCTGCACCCTCGACAACTACTGTGATTATTATTATTTGACCATGCTGGTCATTTATGAACATTTGAACATCTTGGCCATGTTCTGTTATAATCTCCACCCGGCACAGCCAGCAGAGGACTGGTTGCACATTTAAATTGCTTTGGTAAAACGGCTTTAAGTTTCCCTTGCATCAAAGTCCCCAGCCACTAGGCGGGACGCCTCTGGTTGAGCGTTTTCCTGTTTGCTTATGGTGGTATACAGCTCATTGAGTGCGGTCTTATTGCCAGCATCGGTCTGTGGTAGTATGTCGCTAAGAAAATACAGATGAAAACTCTCTTGGTAGATAGTGTGGTCTGCAGCTTATCATGACATACTTACTTACTTACTTACTTACTTACTTACTTACTTACTTACTTACTGACTTTATTGTCCCCATGGAGAAATGTTGTTGCAGTACTCTACCTCAGGCGAGTGTAACCTCCAGCTTCCTTAGATATCATGCACCAGCTGTTGTTTACAAATATACAAGGACTGCCACCCCTTGTCTTACCAGAGGTTGCTGTTATATCCTGCCGATACAGTTTAAAACCCACCAGCTGTATGTTACTAATGTCGTCATTCAGCCACGAGAAGGTGAAGAATAAGATATTACAGTTTTTAATGTCCCATTGGTAGTTTTCTTGTTCGTAGGTCAACGATTTACAGTATTTTCCAATGATTGCACTTTGGCAAATAGAACGGATGGCAGTGGGGAATTACTCGCTTGCCTACGAATTCTCAGAAGCCAGGCCGACCTCTGCCCCCCTTTTCTCTGTCTTCTCTTCACTCAAATGACAGGGATTTGGGCCTATTCCTGGGAAAGCAGTATATCCTTCACGTCGGACTCATTAATTAATGCAACCACTGTGTCAGATTTCAAAAAACCTTTACGGAAAAAACATAATCTGAGAACGGAGCTCAGAGCCCAAAACAGCCAGAGAAATATCTGCCATTTTGTAGTCAACAGAAGTTAGAAATAACACCATAAATATTCACTTACATTTGATGATCTTCATCAAAAGGCACTCCCAGGAATCCCAGTTCTACAATAAATGACTGATTTGTTCCATAAAGTCCATAATTTATGTCCAAATAGTTAATTGTTGTTAGCGTGTTCAGCCCACTAATTCATCTTCATGAGGCGCAAGCACTTCGTCCAGAAAAAAACTCAAAAAGTTCCGTTACAGTCCTTTAGAAACATGTCAAACGATGTATGGAATCAATCGTTAGGATGTTTTTAACATAAAACATCAATAATGTTCCAACCGGAGAATTCCAATGTATGAAGAAAAGGACTGAAACGAGAGGTAACTCTGTCGGGAGCGTGCGTCATGAGACCAAGGCACTCTGCCAGACCACTGACTCAAAGAGGTCTCATGAGCCCCTCCTTTATAGTAGAATCCTCATTCAAGTTTCTAAAGATGGCTGACATCTAGTGGAAGCCGTAGGAAGTGCAACTTGACTCCATAGACACTGTGTATTCGGTAGGCCAAGCTTTGAAAAACTACAAACCTCAGATGTCCCACTTCCTGGTTGGATATTTCTCAGGTTTTCGCCTGCCATATGAGTTCTGTTATGATCACAGACATCATTCTAACAGTTGTAGAAACTTTGTAGAAACTGTTTTCTATGCAATACTACTAATAATATATGCATGCATATATTAGCATCTGGGACAGAGTTGGAGGCAGTTCACTCTGGGCACGCTATTCATCCAAAAGTGAAAATGCTGCCCCCTATCCTAAAAAGGTTAATAACCTCTTGGAACTACCCCTCCCGGATCCGGGAGAATTGTCATCAACTACACTAATTAGCATAACGCAACAGACAAAAAATCTTACTAGAAAATATTCATGTTCATGAAATCACAAGTGAAATATAGTGAAACACAGCTTAGCCTTTTGTTAATCACCCTGTCATCTCAAATTTTGAAATTATATTATACTTTACAGACAAAGCAAGACAAGGATTTGTGTAAGTTTATCGATAGTCTAGCATAGCATTTCGTCCAGCTAGCAGCAGGAACCTTGGTCACGAAAATCAGAAAAGCAATCAAGTTAAATCGTTTACCTTTGATGAGCTTCGGATGTTTTCACTCACGAGACTCCCAGTTAGACGGCAAATGTTCCTTTTGTTCCATAAAGATTATTTGTATAGCCGAAATACCTCCGTTTCTTGTCCACGTTTTGTTGAGAAATCCACCGGATCCATAATATCGACAGAAACATGGCAAAGTTTTTTATAATAAATCCTCAAGGTGTTTTTCAAATATCTATTCGATAATATATCAACCGGTACAATTGGCTTTTCATTAGGAGCGAGAGGAACAAGGGATAACAACTGTCTATTATGCACAAATCACTCTGAGAGCCACCACCTGACCACTGACGCAATGTTGTCATTCACGCTCAGTTTTCGAAATAAAAGCCTGAAAATATTAGTGGCTGTAGACACATTAGGGAAGCCATATAAAAGGGAATCTTGTTGATATCCCTTTCAATAGGGATGCATAACAACACATGGGTGCCAAAATAAGAGTCACTTCCTGATTGGATTTTTCTCAGGCTTTCGCCTGCAATATCAGTTCTGCTATACTCACAGACAATATTTTTACAGTTTTGGAAACTTTAGATTGTTTTCTATCCTAAATTGTAAATTGTATGCATATTCTAGCATCTGGTCCTGAGAAATAGCCTGTTTACTTTGGGAACGTTATTTTTCCAAAAATGAAAATAGTGCCCCCTAGCCTTAAGAGGTTTTAAGGAGAAGTATATCTTTAATTCTGTGAATAACACTTGTATCTTTTGTCAATGTTTATTATGATTATTTCTGCAAAATCACTCAATGTTTTGGAATCAAAACATTACTGCATGTAAGGCGTCAATGTAAACCGAGATTTTTGGATATAAATATGCCCATTATCGAACAAAACAATCATATATTGTGTAACATGATGTCCTATGAGTGTCATCGGATGACGATCATCAAAGGTTAGTGATTCATTTGATCTATATTTCTACTTTTTGTGACTCCTATCTTTGGCTGGAAAAAATGGCTGTGTTTTTTATAACCAGTTGATGCTAGGGGGGCGCTATTTCATTATTGGATAAAAAACGTGCCCGTTTTAAGCGCAATATTTTGTCACGAAAAGATGCTCGACTATGCATGGAATTGACAGCCTTGGAAAGACAAACCTCTGACGTCTCCAAAACTGCAAAGATATTATCTGTGAGCACCCCAGAACTAATGCTACAGGCGAAACCAAGATGCAACGTCAAACAGGAAATGAGCAGGATTTTTGAGTCTCTGTTTTCCATTGTCTTCTTATATGGCTGTGAATATGCTGTGAACGAGCTTATGCGCTCTGCCGTTCGTCCAAGATGTCTGCAGCATTGTGGCGTATTTGTAGACATATCATTGGAAGATTGGCCATAAGAGACTACATTTGCCAGGGGGCCGTCCTGTGTCCTTTGTCTACGTTGGTGCG
Source organism: Oncorhynchus gorbuscha (assembly GCF_021184085.1). Taxonomy (NCBI): domain Eukaryota; kingdom Metazoa; phylum Chordata; class Actinopteri; order Salmoniformes; family Salmonidae; genus Oncorhynchus; species Oncorhynchus gorbuscha. The sequence goes on along the minus strand of NC_060179.1, from coordinate 34,667,722 downwards.
TAATTCTCAGTGGCAATACTTTTACTATGCTATACAGACAGAGAAGTATCGTTCCTGGAAGTGTGCATCATTGAAGAGATATGTGAAAAACACCTTGAGGATTGGTTCTAAACAACGTTTGCCATGTTTCAGTCATTTGGATAACTGAATTTTCGGGGTTTTTTGGTAGCCAAACGTGACGCACCAAACGGACCGATTTCTCCTGCACAAAAAATCTTTCAGGAAAAACTGAACATTGCTATCTAACTGAGAGTCTCCTCATTGAAAACATCCGAAGTTCTTCAAAGGTAAATGATTTATTTGAATGTTTTTGCTGGTTTTTGTGAAAATGTTTCCTGCTGATGCTAATGCTAAATGATACGCTAGCTATCAGTACTGTTACACAAATGCTAGTTTGCTATGCTTGAGAAGCATACTTTTGAAAATCTGAGATGACAGTGTTGTTAACAAAAGGCTAAGCTTGAGAGCAAATAGATTAATTTCATTTCATTTGCGATTTTCATGAATAGTTAACGTTGCGTTATGGTATTGAGCTTGAGGCTATGATTACGCTACCGGATCCGGCAATGCTCCATGCAAGAAGTTAACTTACGACCTAACATAATCATATGTTGTGCTTTCACTGTAAAGCAGTTTTGAAATTGGACATGATTAGTAGATTAACAAGATGTTTATCTTTCATTTGCTGTATTGGATTTGTTAATCTGTGAAAATGACATATTTAAAAAAATATATGTTTTTGAATTTCGCGCACTGCCTTTTCAGCTGAATGTTGTCGAGTGGTTCCGCTAGCAGAACACCTGCATTAGAAAGGTTAAGTACCTTTCGGACTCTGCTCTGGCCTACTCAACTCTGCCTGCCCTTGACTTGTCGTTTGCCTACCCCCCTGTTTTTGCTATTAACATTTGTTACTTTGAAACTGTCTGCATCTGGGTCTTCTCCTAAGCCTTGACAGTACAAACTGGCCATGATGGACCCAGCAGACTCGGACCAGCTTCGCAAAGCTGTCTCCTCCCAAACTGACGCCGTTTCTCACACAGTGTTCTATCATCATCGAGCAGCAGCCCTCTTCCTTCCCCTCAGACTGCTCGAAGATAGCTTACTGGGAGGGCTCTCACCTGGGATTCGTCCATGTGGGAACAACAGTTGCACATATGCTTCAGTCTGGAGGAGTGCGTAGTTTTTGATTCTCCATTGTCCAGGAGAGAGACTGCCCAGAAGTTACTCCAGCTTCGGTAAGACTCCCGCAATGTGGCAGACTAGGCTGTGGATTTTCGGACATTGGCAGCTGAGAGTGCCTGGAACCCGGAATCACTGTTCGACACGTTCCTGCACAAAGTATCGTAGGAGGTTATGGACAAACTAGCAGCCCGGTAACTACGGATGGATCTCGACTCACTCATTGCCTTTACCATCCAAATCAAGGGGTGGCTACGGGAACGCGGGAAGGAGAGGGGATCCGATTCCACTAGCCCGCCAAACAATTCCACCTCGTATCCGAGGTATCCCGGACGTCCCGACATCTCCATTGCCGAGAGGACTCGAGGCTACCAGAATTCCCCCGAGAGTCTCCGAAGTCTGCAGAATCATCTCTTCTCAGCCGATGCAACTAGGCAGAGCTAGACTGTCCCCATCCGAACATCTACACCGGATTCACTTGTAGAGGTGCCTGTATTGCGGGACTGCTGGTCATTACGTGTCCTCCTGTCCACTAGAAGACCAGGCTCACCAGTAGGGGTGAGTACTTTGGGAATGAGACAAAATCTCTCTGGGTACTCATAGACTCTGGGGCAGATGAGAATTTTATGGACGCTACCCTGGCGTCCGAGCTAGCCATCCCCACTCAGCCCTTCTCCATTCCCATGGAAGTTGGAGCGCTGGATGGGCACTCTCTAGGCTGGGTCTCCCACAATACCACTCCCATCGAGTGTCAGGGTACCACAGTGAGGCTATCCAATTCATGCTATTTAAGTCTCCTCAGGTTCCTGTGGTATTGGGATTCTCTTGGCTCCAGCGACACCATTCCCTTTTTGACTGGACTGCTGGTGCCATCATGGGCTGGAGCCCATTCTGCCATGCCCATTGTCTGAAGTCAGTGCAACCTCCCTGCCATTCCCGCGGAGTACCAGGACCACAGGGAGGATTTCAGTAAGGCCCGGACCACTTCACTTCTTCCACACTGACCCTATGACTGCGGGATCAACCTTCTCCCAGGTATCACACAGCCCCAGGTCCGTAGACCAAGGCTATGGAGACCTACATCGAGGACTCCCTAGCTGCAGGGTGTATCTGTCCTTCTGCCTCCCACGCCAGCGCAGGCATTTTCTTTGTGGAGAAGAAGAACAAAACCCTGCGTTTGTGCATTGACTACCGGGGCCTCAATGACATCATGGTTAAGAACCGCTACCCACTACCACTCATCGCCTCGGCCTTCGAGCCACTCCAGGGGGCCAACTTTTTCTCCGATTTGCCTACAATCTGCCTACAATCTGGTGCGGATACGGGAGGGGGACGAGAGGAAGACTGCCATCACCATGGCGAGCGGTCACTACGAATATCTGGTCATGCCATTTGTCCTTACCAACGCCCCAGCAGTGTTCCAGGCCCTGGTCAATGACGTTCTCTACGACATGTTGAATCGGTTCATCTTTGTCTACCATGACAACATCCTCGTTTTCTTCCACTCAGCCCAAGAACACGTGCTCCACATCCAACAGGTCCTCCAGCGCATCCTGGAGAACCAGCTTCACATGAATGTGGAGAAATGTGAATGCCATCGCTCCATCTTCCCCTTTCTTGGTTACATCATTGCTGCAGGGATTGTACAGATGGATCCCGGGAAGGAGAGAGCAGTGGTGGATTGGCCCCAGCCTACGTCCAGAGTGCAGCTGCAACGTTGCCTGGGATTTTCCAACTTTTATCCCCGCTTTATCTGGGGCTACAGCACCCTGGCTTCCCCCCTGTCTGCACTCACCTCTCCCAAGGTTCCGTTCATGAGGTCCCCAGTTGCTGACCAGTTCATCTTGACCCGTCCTGTTAGTTCGTGGGTAGGCTGATGCTTCGGATGTCGGAGTGGGGTCTGTCCTGTCCCAGCATTCTGACCTCAAGTTACATACCTGCGCCTTTTTCTCCCATCGCCACAGAGAGGAATTACGATGTGGGAAATTGTGAGCTTCTCGTGGTGAAGATGGTGTTGGAGGAGCGGAGACACTGGTTGGAGGAGGCGGAACATCCGTTCATTGTGTGGACAGATCACAAGAACCTGGAATATCTCCACACCGCCAAGCATCTCAATTCCAGGCAAGCTAGGTGGGCACTGCTTTTCACCCTGTTTAACTTCTTTGGGATAGGGGGTGGTATTTTGACGTCCAGATGAAAAGCGTGCCCAAAGTAAACTGCCTGCTACTCAGACCGAGAAGCTAGGATATGCATATAATTGGTAGATTTGGATAGAAAACACTAAAGTTTCTAAAACTGTTAAAATTATGTCTGGTGAGGCACCTGGTTGCAGTTCCTATGGCTTCCACTAGATGTCAACAGTCTTTAGAAATTGGTTGATGTTTTTCCTTTGAAAAATGAAGAAGTATGGCTATTCAGAATGAGTGTCAAGCCAAGTGGACTCTTTTGTTTGGGGCGCGCAACCTGTAGCTCTCTCCGCTCTGATTTTATCCGCTATTGAACACAATATATTCTGTCTTAAATTGTATTTATTATTTACATTTTAGGATACCTAAGAATGGATTAGGAAAGTTGTTTGAAATGTTTGGACAAAGTTTACAGGTAACTTATTAGATCATTTGTAGTCATGTTGGGCGATTTGGAACCAGTGTTTTTCTGAATCAAACGCGCCACATAAATGGACATTTTGGGGATATAAAAGAGTTTATCGAACAAAAGGACCATTTGTGATGTTTCTGGGACATATTGGAGTGCCAACAGAAGAAGATCCTCAAAGATAAAACATGAATTATATCGTTTTTTCTGACTTTTGTGTCGCCACCTGCCTGGTTGAAAATGATTGTTATGCACATGTATTGTGGGGTGCTGTCCTCAGATAATCGCATGGTTTGCTTCCGCCTTAAAGTCTTTTTAAAATCTGAGACCGCGGCTGGATTAACAAGAAGGTAAGCTTTATTTTGACATATTGCATGTGTATTTTCAAGAAGGTTAAATGTTTACAATTCTGTGGTTTGTATTTGGCGCCCTGCACTTTCACTGGATGTTGGTCAGGAGGGACGCTACCGTCCCACCTAGCCTAGAGAATTGAACTTCTCCCTCTCCTATTGACCGTGTTGCAAGAATATCAAGCCAGAAGCGCTGTCATGCCACTATAGCCCCGCTACACTCTCGCACCCCAAGACCATCCTTCCCACCTCGTGCCTGATGACGGCACTCAGCTGGGAAATAGCGAAGCAGGTCCGTGAGGCGCTGTGTTCCCAGCCGAACCCCAGGGGGGCCCAGATAACCGGATGTTTGTTCCTAACGCTGTCCTCTCCTCGGTCCTGGAGTGGGCCGAGGAGCAGCTGTATACTGCTGTTTTAAACATAATCCCTCTGATCATAACCCGAAATGTGGTGGTCTTGAGCAACTTCAGTCACTCCTATGCTATTACGTGCTCTAATTCTCATGAGTTACAGTGATGCTTCTGCAACTGAAACAAACATTTCTTATTGGATAAGCCCAGGTTAGTCCCTCCCAGTTTCGGCCTGTTTGCTTCCATTTGGTTCATGGTGAATACACCTCAGGAATACACAGCCATTGTTAATTTTGATCCACATAAGACTATGAACAATCCTGAACTAGGCCCTGTTCAAATACTCTTCAAGTGCATCCTTCCTTCATCGCCTCTTTAAAGTCACTAATCTGACAAGACATAAATGGTGAAAGCCTTGCAATGGAAAGCTATTTTACCCCAATCTAGTCATGACAAAACATTGATTATTCAAGGAATGGAGGAAGTAAGGGGCTGATTAAATCTGTATCGTGGAAATCCATGGTGTAGCGTGATTTAAATGTAAAGGTAATTTCCGAATGAGCCGACATATGCAGTGTTTACCGTGAATGCAGTCTGCGAATGCAGACTATGACATGCATCTTCCACGATTGAAGATTGAGTCGAGCTCTAATGATGACGATTATACAGTAGGGATGCTGGTGTTTTGGGAAATATATCTGATAAACATTCATTGTTCAGAATTCGGTTGCAAATAGGTGAATAAAAGAGGAGCAATGCACGAAATACCAAAGATAAACGAGAAATGGTCCAAAGTTCAAGCAATGTTGTTTTTATGTAATATTTTATATAAGACATCATCTCATTTTGAGCACATTGATATGAAGTCTGAGGAGAGCTGTGGAAAAGACTTCCTGTTTTCCGTATGCAGTCTGCTGACGCTTTAAGGGGACGGACCGATTATCCAGCTGGGGCAGCTGTTCATGACATTACCTTTCCCCCCACGGCCCACGCTGCACTGCCCTGGCCTCAGCCAATGGGAACTGAACCGCATCACCATCACTTCCAGTTTCATGTGTGTACCCCATTTCCATAGCAGCAATTGATTCCCACCCCTACCCCATATTTTCTAAAGAAATAACATGCAATGAGATTAAATAACCAGACCAAAGACGAATCTATGGTTTTAACTGAAGTGCTGGGGAAGGACAGGAGAGGTTGAATGCATAACACATCTGTGTGGCTGCCTGAGGAATATGGAAGTATTTTATATTTTAGCTTTCTTTATTTCATATGGCGAGCAGTTCAATTCACTGGTACTACGGAAAGAAAATACTTATTATCAAGTAATATCAATAACCCTCCTTTATTATCATTGACTGAGCTAAGTGTAAATTAAAATCAAATCAAGTGTTTCTTATTGGACAGATGGTACCTCCCAGTTTTACTGATTTCCAGAGTGTTTTCTTCTGTTAACTTCCTACCAAATATGACTACAAAAATGTGTGTTGTTTAGCAACAAAACTGATGTGTGTGTGCAAGTGTGGAGCACAACAGGCGAGGTTGGCTAAGAATCAAAGGATTGTTGACAACATGTCAACTATATTTCCTTTCCAAATCTTTATTGAAAATATAAATACATTTGCACAAAGAGAACTTGCTATCTCTCAAATACATTGTTACAGTTTTTTTCCCCCCAATTTCAAGATATTCAGTTGGTAGTTATAGTCTTGTCTCATTGCTGCAACTCCTGTATAGACTCGGAAGGCCAAGAGCTGTGCGTCCTCTGAAACACAACCCAACCAAGCCACACTGCTTCTTGACACAATGCCCACTTAACAAAGAGCCCAGCCACACCAATGTGTCAGAGGAAACACCATACACCTGGCAACCATGTCAGCGTACACTGAGCCCGGCCCGCCACAGGAGTTGTTTGTGTGTGGTGGGACAAGGACATCCCAGCTGGCAAACCCTCCCCTAACCCAGACGACGCTGGACCAGTTGTGCGCCGCCCCATTGGTCTCCCTGTTGAAGCCGGCTGCGACAGAGCCTGGACTCAAACCCAGAAACTCTAGTGGCTAGCACTGCAATGCAATGCCAAGACCACTGCACCAATTGGGAGGCATACATCGTTACAGTTGTTGGTTAGCTAGCTTTTGAATTTTAGCCATATTAGCATACACGTGACGAATCAAAACACCTCAAAACATGGTACCAATAACAAGATACAACAAGCTGAAACGAGCCACAAATGATTCCCCACATTGCAGCTTCTTGTCATGGTTGCTAGCTATCTTGAAAATCCATTTTCGTGAAGTTGTCTATACCATTTGGGACAATATCGTGACAGGCAGGAAGGAGTCGATCGATCAGCAAGAACGCGAAGCAAGTCGACTAATTTAAGTTTTCAAATACCTGGTCTTCAATCCACATTAAAGGTTGGCATAGGAGTGAATAGTCAAGCCAACTCTGGGTAAGTGCAAGGGCTGAGCAGCAGCAAGCTGAGAAGTTTCTATGGCTACTCACAAGCAGAGCGGCTGTATTGCATTAGTGGAATTAGTTGTCAGGTCATATCTGCCGGATATAGCTAGCAGAAGTGGCATTTCGTAGCAGATAGGAGAATTGGGAAAATTAGCGTGGTAGGTTAGGATAATTAGGTTAAGGTTAGGAAAGGGGTTAGGATTAAAATTGTCCCTGACATGACTCAAATATATCTGGGTACAACAAGGCTTGCCCTGAGAACAGTCTTGGTTTCCACTAATGCGATTGTGCCGCAGAGTGGGGACAGAAAGATTAGCAACTGGGAGGAAGTTGTTTTTGATTTTTGTGTGTAAAAATGAGCACTGGAAGGGACGGGAGTGATGTTTATCAGAATGGGACAGGAAAGTTCTAGGTTATGGAAATGTTCCAGGCTAAGGAACTGTTGCGGGATCAGGCAAGTATGGGAAACTATTTGACAAGACGGGACAGGAATGAATATTCACTCCCTTGTCAACTTCTACTGTCCTGTCTTGTCTCGAACTTGACTCGAGAACTTGACTCCCATTCTTGCTCGAATCCCGCGGGACCCACAAGACCTGCAGGAGTCCTGTCCCATGTCAACCTCTATTCCACATACCACAGCCTTAAGCAATTTCTCTCATTTGTTGATGTCTTCCATTATCCATCTTTTCGTCCATTTAATGTCGGATTTATTGTGATAACATGCATTGTGTCCTTGTTGTGGCTTCCCCTTCATAGGGTAATGATTTAAGTATGTATTCTTTGAAGAGGACACTGTGCCCTGCCTGCCTGTTGCGGCTTGTCCTGTCTTTCCCCTTCCTCTCCTGTGCTCGTCAAATGGAAATCAAATAAATACCACAATTTCCACCCGAATATAAATAGTTTCAGCTGCATGCTGAATCCTTACCCATCCTGGGTGTATTGAACTCTGTTCCCCCAAGGGGTCACAAAGGGTTCATGGTTTGAGGTAGCAGGAAGCGGACCTTAAACTCTGACAATGGCACGCTCCCCATACATACTTACTGGGTTCCCATGCCTGCCCAGCCTATGGTTGACTTCTTCTTTGGTGAAAACATAACAAAGAGATATGGCAAAGGGCCCCTGAGAATTCAATTCAGATGGTTTTGGGCTGGTGGGTTCATTTTCAGGGGTGGGAGTAACACCAGCCAACAGTAAAATAATGGTAGATTTTGCCATTGGCTGGTAGAATGTCTTCTCACTCACTCAACCATCAAATACTAAATGGGGAGTGTCAGGGCACACTTTACATACCAAAATGATTATATGTCAATTAAGCTCTGGAACATCATGGAAATAAAAATGAATGAGCAAACCCCCTGAAATAGAGAAGGAGCTTTGGATTTTGCATTAGATAAACTACAAACTATATATAGGCTACATGTACAGAATACATTAGGTTATGTAGTGTTCCCTGAGCAAAAACAGAGGAGTTCTGTTCTAACGCCTCTTCTCTGAATCTGCTGCTCAGTTTCAGCAGGCGTTGATTTTCAAATGAATCGAGTCTATCCTGGCTCACTTTGCAGTGAAGAACAGTCCAAAGCTAAAAAGACACTCATAGGTGGCAGAGGCAGGCAGGCCTGTGTTCAGTTTGTGTGACAGCATTTTGTCTGACACACAGGAAAGGTATCATCCATCTCCCCTGTTTTCTTGTGACCTTTTGGGCGGATTGTCATGGCTAGCCGCCATGCATGAAATGCCGTAGGATGAATCTGCAGGTAGCTAAATCTAGCCAACTAGGTTCAATGTTAGCTAGCTAGCTAACGTTAGGCTATAACTAGCTATGCAAATCGCTTTCTGAGATACAAATATTAATACTACACAGATCATACACGCAATGTTAGCAAGCGAGCCAGCATGCTAAAGTTTGCTAGCTAGCTAACAGTAATCTTTAACTTGCAAGGAAAACATCTTTCTGCCAAAATTAGAAATTTGTAATATCAGAAAATATACTGTAGCTAGACTCTTACCCGTATACAGTGCCTTCGGAAAGTATTCAGTCCCCTTGATATTTTCCACATTTTGTTACGTTACAGCCTTATTCTAAAATTGATTAAACAGTTTCTACCCTCATCAATCTACATACAATGCCCCATAATGACAAAGCAAAAACAGGTTTGTTGAAATGTTTGCAAAAATATGACATTTACATAAGTATTCAGACCCTTCACTCAGTACTTTGTGGAAGCACCTTTGGCAGCGATAACACCCTAGAGTCTTCTTGGGTATGACGCTACAAGCTTGGTGCACCTGTAATTGGGGAGTTTCTCCCATTCTCCTCTGCAGATTCTCTCAAACTCTGTCAGGTTGGATGGGTGTGTCGCTGCAGAGACTGGATTATGGATTAAAAATGGATTTTTAAAAAACATTTCTCACCCATCTACACACAGTAGCTCATAATGACAAAATGAAAACATATTTTTAGAAAATGTAATGAAAATTAAATAAAGAAATATCTAATTTACTTACAGTACCAGTCAAAAGTTTCGTTGCTCCACTAAAGGTTTTGCGGTTATGCTGCTGGATTTAGATTTGTGGTTTAGTACGGTACTCTGTCACTCTTCATTGCTCCAGACCAGCGCAAGGGGGAGTTAGAGCAGTGTCCCAAGATGCTACTGTTTCTCTAAATGACAATGAATGGGCGACATAAACCTAAATAGAAACTGATAATTGTGCACAACTTCAGTATTACTTACTAAAACTGTTGTTACACTAAGGGTGTGGAAATGTTAGGATTCATTTGCTCTTACTTTAGTAGTGTAGCCTACTCCCGACTGGTCACTTTGTACAGCACCTGAGTGGCGAAATCATTTCCAAAATATTGTACATTTTTTTAAACAAAGCGATTATTATTATTAGTATTCATTCAGAATGATATAAAAGCCCCTTGGATATTCTCACAGATATATTATTAACCGTGTTATTAGCAGGACAATATATATTGGTCATGGCTCCCTAGTGGCACACAATGGGATTGCCTTACAGTTCTCCAGCTGTAGCCACTGAAATAGCAGTGGGTGCGCGAGGTTCAAGGCACTAGGGCAGGAGCCGCACACAGAAGACGGACCTAGCCCATGGGGAAGGGAGGAAGTGGAAGGAGGAGTGGACCCCCGCCCCACTGGGTAGCACAGAGCAACACTTTAAGGGGCACTGCACTAATAATGGCGCTGACTAGGGAAATGTACACGCCTTTCTTAGTGCCAGTCTGCACTTTCAAACTAAAACAATGTAAATAATAATGATATGAAAAATGCCCCTTAGATATGAATTCAGAGGGCAGATGTTATTAAATATAACATTTTATTTACAGTAGTGATGGACAGCTGGTGGCATTTTGAAAACAGTTTTTCAAACACTTGTGGCACCAATTAGCAGCATAATCAAAAGTGAGGACAATCGGCGATCTGCTGTATACCTATGGCCTGTTGTAAACTAAAAGTCACACCTTTCCAGAACTCCTCACCCCACCCCAATATCCACCCTTACTTAACACAGTTACCATTAAAAAACGAGCTGTTTATCTAAAAAAAATGACATTGCAACCAAAGAGAACAGACGAAATGGACATTGTTTTCATCAAGCCAGCTGCTTTCTATGGTGCTACCCATTCCAGGGTTAGGATTTTAACCACTTGAAAATGAGCCGGAACTGAGAGGATCACCAAAACTAAAGGTATTTTGGTTTCTTAAAAAATATGTATATAGCCTATCAATGTGTAGGCATACTGTGTAAAAAAATCAGCAATTAAATAAAGGTTAAATAAAAATTATTGAGTTCTAAAAACGTGAATGTGTTTTTGCAGAGCATACAACCATGCCGACAACCATCCGTGGAGATCAGTGGACAAAGGGCTGGTGTCACGGCCTTCAAAAGGAGGAGACCAAGGAGCAGTGTGGTATGCATGTATTCTTCTTTATTACAAGAATGAACACTGAACAAAACTAACAAAACGAACCGTGACGCTATACAAATGAGTGCTGAACAGGCAACTACACATAGACAAGAACACACAAATATCCAAGGGAAAATGGCTACCTAAATATGGTCTCCAATCAGAAACAACGATAAACAGCTGCCTCTGATTGGGAACCATATCAGGCCACCAGAGACAAAAATATACCTAGAACTACAATACCCCTAGATATAAAAAAAAACTAGACAAGGAAAAACTAGCATACCCACCCTAGTCAAACCATGACCTACCCAAAATAATAAAGAAAACATAGATAACTAAGGTCAGGGCGTGAGTTGATGAATGAAGTGAGGAATGGGAGAAGGTCTCCAGAGATGGTCTGGAGAAGGGAGGAGGGAATGGGGTCGAGTGGGCAGGTTGACGGGCGGCCAGACCTCACTAGTCGCAGGATGTCATCTGGAGAGAGAGGGAAGAAAGAGGTCAAGGTGTATGGTAGTTATATGTGAGTGAGACCGGTGGACTTAGTAAGCTGAATGAGTAGCAGATGTTCTCAACCTTCTCTTCAAAGTGGTTGACAAAGTTGTCGGCAGAGAGGGAGGGAGGGTGGAGGATTAAGGAGGGAGGAGAAGGTGGAAAAGAGTTTCCTGTGGTAGAAAGTGGCTTTAGCAGTGGATACAGAGGAAGAGAAGGTAGAGAGAAGGAAGTTAAAGGATGATAGGTCCTCTGGAAGTTGAGTTTTCCTCCATTTTTGCTCATATGTCTGCAGCACTGTTCTGTAAGCTTGCAATAAGTCCCTTGGCCACGGAGCAGGAGGGGAGTGCCAAGCCGGCCGGGAGGAAAGGACAGTGCTAGTCATAGGATGCGTAATGGGAGGAGATTACGGTGGAAGGGGCAGAATCAGGAGACAGGAAGGAAAAGGATTAGCAGAAGGGAGAGATGATAGCATAGAAGAGGAGAGAGTAGTGGGATAGAGAGAGTGAAGATTTTGACAGCACATCACCATCTGGGTAGGGGCTGAGTGTTTAGGGTTGGAGGAAAGGGAAAAAGAAAAGGAAACAAAGTAGTGATCAGAGACCTGGGGAGGGGGTAGGGGGGGGTCGCAATGAGATTAGTAGGCCAGCATCCTCGAGTAAAGAGTATTGCTTGACCTCTACTGTCCACAACTACTGACCACAAGTACTGACCACGTCCATACCGTAGGGCCCAAAGAACCTGCAACACAACGACACAACTACCAACCACAACTACTGACCAGAAATACTGCTCTTGTCTGCACTAGCTCTGGTCCAGCAGTGGTCTTCACTATACATTATAACTAATTAAATAAATAGGCATAAATTAGCATATAATACCCACCAACAGTAATTGTAACTCTTGAACCGTTCAAGCCAAACCAACTTTCATTTCATCTACCTACATGTACAACTATAACGAGTTACCACCATTACTACTGCAGACACTACCACCAACTTTCACATACATGTTTAGGCTATCCTACCTTCAAATTCGGTAAAATGTTTATCAGCTATAGGTATATCAATTTGTATACATTTCAATAAAATAACCCATCAACAGTAACTCTTGAACCATTCAAGCTAGTTACACCAAACCAACTTTCGTATGTTCAACTTTTCATATACCTACTTTTTCAACTATAACCAGTCACCATCATTACCACTGCAGATACTACTACTACTATAGCGTATTTCTAAACCATACATACTTTTAAACAAGCTAGCAAACACAACACATTTTCTTCAAGAAATGTACTTTTAGCCTAGAGTTGATGTATTAGATAGAACTACAGCTAGCTATCAGTAGGCCTACAAACCTATTCTACATAGTTCTTCAACTACTGTAGTTTAGACATTTTTGTGATCTAACTGCCCCACAAGCCAAATTAATACGGTTGATATAGTAGTCTATAAACGTATTCAGACTAGATATTTTACTACATTTAACTTTGACTGTTTTGCTTTACATGGTAAAGGTCAAAATTATTTTTTAACCTTCTACCACAAAAAAAAATGCTTTTAAGGAGTAAATTACCATCTAGTTTATAAATCTCTATTCATTACATAGAGAATCTCAAAGACACTGTGAAAACAAACAAAAACAAACTTGCGTGATGGTCTTCCACAGCTTGACATGATAAGGTGTTGTTCAGATAGGCAGTTCAGAAAGGCTAGGCAGTATCTTAAGTGTAGGGACCTTCGATGGCATGGAGCTTTTCCATCAGGTACCTCGTTCATTGTCTTCTTCTCCTCTGTAGGTAGGTTGGATAGTCTTATGTAATCAAATAAAGCGTGCATGTTCAAGATAGCATGTATAGGTTGTCGCAGGTCTATAGAGAACTTCACAATAGCTGTAAGAATCGGTGCACAATCGTGAACTGCATAGATCACTTTTAATGTAATCTCAACTGAAATCCAGTTTGGTTCTGCGATTAGATGAAGCACTGTGATAACACATTAATCTGTTGTATAAATTAACAAAATATCTCTACTATGCTTTTAAATGGTGGAAAGCACAGTGATAACACATAGGAAATTCAACTAACCTTTGGTTGTCTTTTTGAGTGGGTGAATTTAGGTTGCAATCTCATTGATAAATATCTGCCTAGAAGAAATGTAATTTATCAGACCCAAAACCCATGTGGGGTGTTCTCGGGTGCCCCGGCTGCTTTGGTGACTCTAGATAACCTCGAGCCGATCGCGCGCCCTTTGTGGCGATTATGTCTCATTCGAATGTCTGCCCTATCAACTTTCTATGGTACTTTTTGTGCCTACCATGGCGACCACGGGTAATGGGGAATCAGGCTTCAATTTCAGAGAGGGAGCCTGAGAAATGGCTACCACATCCAAGGAAGGCAGTAGGCTTGCAAATTATCCACTCCCAACTCGGGGAGGGAGTGACGAAAAATAACAATACAGGACTCTTTCGAGGCCCTGTAATTGGAATGAGTACATTTTCAATCCTTTAACGAGGATCGATTGGAGGGCAAGTTCGGCTGCTATCGTCATTTACAACATTAAAAATGTCCACACTGTATTTCTGATCAATTTGATGTTATTTTAATGGGAAAAATGCATTTTCTTTCAAAAACAAGGACATTTCTAAGTACTGCCACGCCCTGACCATAAATTGCCTTTGTTTTTATATGGTATAGTAGGTCAGGGCGTGACTGGGGGGTTTTCTAGTTATTATTTTCTATGTGGGGTTCTAGTTTAGTTTTTCTATGTTGGTGTTTGGTTTGATTCCCAATTAGAGGCAGCTGGCTATCGTTGTCTCTAATTGGGGATCATATTTAAGTAGAATTTCTTTCCACCTGTGATTTATGGGATATTGTGATACAAACAACAACACAGAGTTACACATGGAATAAACAAGCGTACAGTCAATAACACAATAGAAAAAAATAAAGTGTATATACAGTCTGTGCAAAAGGCAATAAATAGGCCATAGTACCAAAGTAATTACAATTTAGCAAATTAACACTGGAGTGACAGATGTGCAGATGATGATGTGCTGGTAGAAATATTGGTGTGCAAAAGAGCAGAAAGGTAAATAAAAACAATATGTGGATAAGGTAGGTAGATTGGATGGGCTATTTACAGATGGGCTATGTACAGCTGCAACGATCAGTTAGCTGCTCATATAGCTGATGTTTAAAGTTTGTGACGGAAATATAAGTCTACAGCTTCAGAGATTTTTTCAATTCGTTCCAGTCATTGGCAGCACAGAACTGGAATGAAAGGCGGCCAAAGCAGGTGTTGGCTTTGGGGATGACCAGTGAGATAAACCTGCTGGAGCGCGTGCTTTGTCGTGACAAGTGAGCTGAGATAAGGCGGAGCTTTACCCAGCAAGGACTTGGAGCCAGCAGATGACCTGAAGCCAGTGGGTCTGGCAATGAATATGTAGCGAGGGCCAGCCTACGAGAGCCTATAGGTCGCAGTGGTGTGTTGTGTATGGGGCTTTGGTGACAAAATCGATGGCACTGTGAATGACTGCATCCAGTTTTCAGAGTAGAGTGTTGGAGGCTATTTTGAAAATGACATCGACAAAGTCAAGGATCGGTAGGATAGTCAGTTTTACGAGGGTTATGTTTGGCGGCATGAGTAAAGGAGGCTTTGTTGCGAAAGCTCGTTTGGAGTTTTGTTACCACAGTATCCAAAGAAGGGCCAGATGTATACAGAATGGTATCATCTGCGTAGAGGTGGATCAGGGAATCACCCGCAGAAAGAGCGACATTGTTGATAATATATACAGAGAAAAGAGTTGGCCCTAGAATTGAACCCTGTGGCACCCCCATAGAAACTGTCAGAGGTCCGGACAACAGGCCCTCCGATTTTACATACTGAACTCTATCTGAGAAGAAGTTGGTTAACCAGACGAGGCAGTCATTTCAGAAACCAAGGCTGTTGAGTCTGCCTGATAAGAATACGGTGATTGACAGAGTCGAAAGCCTTGGACAGGTCGATGAAGACGGCTGCACAGTACTGTCTTTTATCGATGGCAGTTATGATATTGTTTAGTACCATGAGCGTGGCTGAGGTGCACCCGTGACCAGCTCGGAAACTGGATTGCACAGCGGAGAAGGTATGGTGGGATTCGAAATGGTCGGTGATCTGTTTATTGACTTGGCTTTCGAAGACTTTAGAAAGGCAGGGCAGGATGGATATAGGTATGTAACAGTTTGGGTCTAGAGTGCCACCCCCTTTGAAGAGGGGGATGACCGCAGCAGCTTTGCAATCTTTAGGGATCTTGGATGATACGAAAGAGAGTTTGAACAGACTTGTAATAGGGGTTGCAACAATGGCGGCGGATAATTTTAGAAAGAGAGGGTCCAGATTGTCTAGCCCAGCTGATTTGTATGGGTCCATGTTTTGCAGCTCTTTCAGAAGATCTGCTATCTGGTTTTTGGTGAAGGAGAAGCTGGGGAGGCTTGGGCAAGTAGCTGCAAGTGTTGCTGAGCTGTTGGCCAGGGTTGGGGTAGCCAGGATGAAAGCATGGCCAGCCATAGAGAAATGCTTCTTGACATTCTCGATTATTGTGGATTTATCGGTGGTGACAGTGTTACCTAGCCTCAGTGCAGTTGTCAGTTGGGAGGAGATGCTCTTATTCTCCATTTTATTTATTTATTTCACCTTTATTTAATTAACCAGATAGGCAAGTTGAGAAGTTCTCATTTACAATTGCGAGCTGGCCAAGATAAAGCAAAGCAGTTCGACACATACAACGACACAGAGTTACACATGGAGTAAAACAAACACACAGTTAATAATACAGTATAAACAAGTCTATATACGATGTGAGCCAATGAGGTGAGATAAGGGAGGTAAAGGCAAAAAAAGCCATGGTGGCAAAGTAAATACAATATAGCAAGTAAAACACTGGAATGGTAGATTTGCAATGGAAGAATATGCAAAGTAGAAATAAAAATAATGGGGTGCAAAGGAGCAAAATAAATAAATAAATTAAATACAGTAGGGCAAGAGGTAGTTGTTTGGGCTAAATTATAGGTGGGTTATGTACAGGTGCAGTAATCTGTGAGCTGCTCTGACAGTTGGTGTTTAAAGCTAGTGAGGGAGATAAGTGTTTCCAGTTTCAGAGATTTTTGTAGTTCGTTCCAGTCATTGGCAGCAGAGAACTGGAAGGAAAGGCGGCCAAAGAAATAATTGGTTTTGGGGGTGACTAGAGAGATATACCTGCTGGAGCGTGTGCTACAGGTGGGAGATGCTATGGTGACCAGCGAGCTGAGATAAGGGGGGACTTTACCTAGCAGCGTCTTGTAGATGACATGGAGCCAGTAGATTTGGCGATGAGTATGAAGCAAGGGCCAGCCAACGAGAGCGTACAGGTCGCAATGGTGGGTAGTATATGGGGCTTTGGTGACAAAACGGATTGCACTGTGATAGACTGCATCCAATTTGTTGAGTAGGATATTGGAGGCTATTTTGTAAATGACATCGCCAAAGTCGAGGATTGGTAGGATGGTCCGTTTTACAAGGGTATGTTTGGCAGCATGAGTGAAGGATGCTTTTTTGCGAAATAGGAAGCCAATTCTAGATTTAACTTTGGATTGGAGATGTTTGATATGGGTCTGGAAGAAGAGTTTACAGTATAACCAGACACCTAAGTATTTGTAGTTGTCCCAAAACCTTTTGAAGTTAGAGCTACAGGATGCAAATTTCTGTTTGAAAAAGCTAGCCTGACTGCGTGTATTGGTAACTCTCTTCCCTGAAAAGTTGCTTATCGCGGGGACTATTCGATGCTAGTGCAGTCCGTTTTTGTGCTGGTATAGGGCAGTCAGGTCTGGAGTGAACCAAGGGCTATATCTGTTCTTAGTTCTGCATTTTTGAAATAGGGGCATGCTTATTTGAGATGGTGAGGAAATTACTTTTAAAGAATGACCACTCATCCTCGAACAGAAGGGATGAGGTCAATATCCTTCCGGGATACCCGGGCCAGGTCGATTAGAAAGGCCTGCTTGCAGAAGTGTTTTAGGAAGCGTTTGACAATAATGAGGGGTGGTCGTTTGACCGCGAACCCATAGCGGATGCAGGCAATGAGGCAGTGACCACTGATGAAAACAGCAGAGGTGTATTTGGAGGGCAAGTTGGTCAGGATAATATCTATGAGGGTGCCCATGTTTACGGATTTAGGGTTGTACCTGGTGGGTTCCTTGAAAATATTTGTGAGATTAAGGGCATCTATCTTAGATTGTAGGACTGCCGGGGTGTTAAAAACAGTTATGCATTAGGGGGGCGCTATTAAAATGTTTGGATGAAAAACGTTCCCGTTTTAAACAAGATATTTTGTCACGAAAAGATGCTCGACTATGCATATAATTGACAGCTTTGGAAGGAAAACACTCTGACGTTTCCAAAACTGCAAAAATATTGTCTGTGAGTGCCACAGAACTGATGTTACAGGCGAAACCCAGATAAAAGTCCAACCAGGAAGTGCAGCATTTTTTGAAACCGCCTCATGCCAATGACTCCTTATATGGCTGTGAATGAGCTACGAATGAGCTTACCTTTTCCACGTATTCCCCAAGGTGTCTACAGCATTGTGACGTCTTTTTAGGCATTTCCATTGAAGAATGGCCGTAAGGGACCATATATAGCATGTGGTCACATGGTGTCTCCCTCAGAAAATCTTGCCTAAAATACTGAGGTGGCCATTTTTCCAATCGCTTCTTATGAGAAACCAATTGCCTTATATTATCGAATATATATCTTAAAAACACCTTGAGGATGGATCCTAAACAACGTTTGCCGTGTTTCTGTCGATATTATGGAGGAGATTTTGAAAAACGTTTGCCGTTATAGTTGCAGTCGATTTCTCAGCCAAACATGATGAAGAAACGGGAGCTATTTCGCCTACAAAAATAATATTTTTGGAAAAAAGGAACATTTGCTATCTAACTGGGAGTCTCCTGAGTGAAAGCATCCGAAGTTCTTCAAAGGTAAATTATTTAATTTGGTTGCTTTTCTTATTTTCGTGAAAATGTTGCCTGCTGCCAGCAGAGCTAGCATAGCATTATGCCATGCTAAACTTACACAAATGCTTGTCTAGTGTTGGCTGTAACGCATATTTTGAAAATCTGAGATGACAGTGTTGTTATTAACAAAAGGCTAAGCTTGTGTTTGAATATATTTAATTAATTTCATTTGCGATTTTCATGAATAGGAAAAGTATTTATGTCCGCTGCGTCATGCAAATTAGTTTGAGGCTATGATTACGCTCCCGGATCCGGGATTGCTCGTCGCACGAGGTTTTAAGCATATCCCAGTTTAGGTCAGCTAACAGTACAAACTCTGAAAATAGATGGGGGGGCAATCAATTCACATATGGTGTCCAGGGCACAGCTGGGAGCTGAGGGGGTCTATAACAGGTGGCAACAGTGAGAGACGTATTTCTGGAAAGATTAATATTTTTAATTAGAAGCTGGAACTGTTTGGGCATAGACCTGGAAAGTATGACAGAACTTTGCAGGCTATCACTGCAGTAGATTGCAACTCCTTGTCATGGCCGTTGAAAGAAGAGGATCAAGGTGCAGAGTGGTGAGCTTACATATTCTCTTTATTTGGAAAATGATGCCAAACAAAACAATAAATACTACAGAAACAAACCGTGAAGGTAAAGGTTGTGTGCCATAAACAAAGTCAACTTCCCACAAACACAGGTGGGAAAAAGCGCAGCCAAAGTATGGTTCTCAATCGGAGACAACAATAGACAGCTGTCCCTGAATGAGAACCCTACCCGGCCAAAACATAGAACTACACAACATAGAACATAGAATACCCCAACTCACTCCTCCCTGTTTGGCAGGTTCTATCTTGACGTAAAATGTTGTAGTTGGGGATGGAAACCTCTGAATTTTTGGTGGCCTTCCTAAGCCAGGATTCAGACACGGCAAAGACATCAGGGTTGGCGGAGTGTGCTAAAGCAGTGAGTAAAACAAACTTAGGGAGGAGGCTTCTGATGTTAACATGCATGAAACCAAGGATTTTTCGGTTACAGAAGTCAACAAATGAGAGCGCCTGGGGACACGCGGGGCCTGGGTTAACCTCCACATCACCCAAGGAACAGAGGAGGAGTAGGATGAGGGTACGGCTGAAGGCTATCAAAACTGGTCATCTAGTACGTTGGGGACAGAGAATAAAAGGAGCAGATTTCTGGGCGTGGTAGAATGGATTCAGGGCATAATGTACAGACAGGGGTATGGTAGGGTGCGGGTACAGTGGAGTTAAACCCAGGCAATGAGTGACGATAAGAGAGGTTGCATCTCTGGACGGAGTTATGCTGGGTGAGGACACCCCATGTGTGGGAGGTGGGCCAAAAGAGGTATCTGTGGCATGAGTGGGAATTTGGGGTTCCGCAGTAAACTAAAACAATGAGAAGTATCCTAAACAACAGTATACAAGGCATATTGACATTTGAGAGCGACATAAAGCGAGGCATAAAGCGATCACAGGTGTTGATTGGGAGAGTTAGCTAAGACAACAACAGGTAAGACAACAACAGCTAATCAGCTTAGACAACAACAGCAGGTAAAATGGTGATGAATGTGCAGAGAGGGTAAGTTAACTACACACAGGGCCTGAGTTCGAGGCTGGGGCCGACAAATAAACAAAAAATAAACAAAATGGAGAACAGTGATTAATGAACAGTCCAGCAGGCATCAGCTATGTAGCCAAGTGATCATAGGGCCAAGTGATCATAGATTGGGTAACATGTATGTGTAAATTATATTATTTTGTGACGCAAGCAGTGTGGTCAGCATGTTAGGTTTGCCTTTTTAATTAAGCCAATAGTGGTTAACCAGGTGTGGAATAATGTCAATGTTGCGTTGATTAGATAGTAGCTGGGAGCTTGTGTAACAGCTGTCCAGCGAAGACAAGAAGACTGGTCTCGGCACTAGAGTAACAGGTGTGATCGTACTTCTCTTGCATTGTGTTTAAAAAAAAGTACTGTCCAGCCACCGATCCCAGTCGATTGGTGTTTATTCTGATGATAGACACAAGGAAGACAGTAGGCCCTCCATGGAATGAGTTTGACACCCCTGACCTAACCATTGTCCCAATAAGATATATATTGTGTAGATCAAAAACAACTTGATAGATGTAAGCAATAGGGTTATGCACTTTGAAGTAAATATCAGCTCTCTTAAAAGTACACTCAAGAAAAACCTTTATCTATCATAGTGATTCAAGAGTATCATTAAAACAGGTTAATATGTCCCAGCAACATGAGACAACTATACAAAAAGCCCTTAAATTGTTGATGAGAGAATCAATGATGAGAGAATAGTCAAGTTATCTGATAACTGACACAGACAAGGTGGCATAGCAGGAATCTCTGAATGCTGTGAACCAACAGGTTGTGATGTTCAAATCCCAGGTGAGGACATGTTGAATACTAATTACTTTATAACTCAACATGTACATCGTAATCAATTGTGTCAAATATGTAAGTTGAAAGAATTGTGTGTCACCCTAACCTTGCCAACAGACAAAAAGAGCTGTACATGGATCAGTGGTTCATCAATCAGGGCTTTGAGGGGCTTGGCAACCGTGACAATGTGTAACAGGTGACATCCTGACAACTGAAACACAGAAAAGTTCTTGCAATGTTTCCATGAAGTGTGTCAAGAACATTAATATTGTATATTCTGAGAGCATGGCAGCCATGTCCTGTGTATGTTTGATGGAATATTCTCATGATCTTCACAAAACTGGATGCATTAATATTCTTGTAATGTCCCCATAAATCCTGTCTAGAACATTGTTGTATATTCTGAGAACTTTGTAACCACGTTTTACACTGAACAAAAATATTCATGAAACATGCAACAATTTCTAAGATTTTACTGAGTTACATACAGTTCATATAAGGAAATCAGTCTATTTAAATAAATAAATTGGGCCATAATCTATTTATTTCACATGACTGGGAATACAGATATGCATCTGTTGGTCATAGAAACTACCTTTAAATAAAGGTAGGGGCGTGGATAAGAAAACCAGTCAGTATGTGGTGTGACCACCATTTGCCTCATAGAGCGCGACACATCTCCTTCGCATAGAGTTTATCAGGCTGCTGATAGTGGCTTATGGAATATTTTCCCACTCCTCTTCAATGGCTGTACGAAGTTGTGGATATTGGCGGGAACTAGAACACGATCCACGGCATCCCAAACATGCTCAATTGTGTACAAATGGGGCTAACATTATCATGCTGAAACACGAGGTAATGGCAGCAGATGAATGGCACAACAATGGGCCTCAGGATTATAACCCCACTGCCACCATGGGGCACTCTGTTCACAACGTTGACATCAGAAAATTGCTTGCCCGCTGGGCACCATGCCATCTGCCTGGTACACTAGAAACCGGGACCCATCCGCGAAGAGCACACTTCTCCAGCGTGCCACTGGCCATCGGAGGAGAGCATTTGCCCACTGAAGTTGGTCACGACGCAGAAATGCAGTCAGGTCAAGACCCTAGTGAGGATGCAGATGAGCGTCCCTGAGATGGTTTCTGACAGTTTGTGCAGAAATGTTTCGGTTATGCACACCCACAGTTTCATCAGCTGTCTGGGTAGCTGGTCTCAGACGATCCCGCAGGTGAAGAAGTCGGATGTGCAGGTCCTGGGCTGGCATGGTTACACGTGGTCTGCAGTTGTGAGGCCGGTTGGATCTACTGATAAATTCTCTAAAACGGCATTGGAGGTGGCTTATGGAAGTGAAATGAACATTCCATTATCTGGCAACTTGAGACTTGGCATTGTGTTGTGTGACAAAACTGTACATTTTAGAGTGTGCTTTTAAAGTCCCCAGCACAAGGTGCATCTGTCTAATGATCATGCTGTTTAATCTGCTTCTTGATATGCCACACCTGCCAGAAGGATGGATTATCTTGGCAAACATTATCACTGACAGAGATGTAAACAAATTTGTGCACAAAAGTTGAGAGAAATAAGCTTTTTGTGCTTATGAAACATTTCTGGGATATTTCATTTCAGCTCATGAAACACAGGACCAACACTTTCCATGTTGAATTTATATTTTTGTTCAGTGTAGATAAGTTCTGCTTGACATTAAGGGAATGTTCTCCTAACTTTAACACAAAAACATGCTATAAAGGACCTCAGAAGGTTTTTGCTAACATAGATAGAACGTTCCCCTAACTAACAGAAAACTGGACACTCAGAAATTAGGGGAACATTATGGGTAACATTACAAAAACATTCTATCTCCATATAATATTTACCTGGGTCATCCTCTCTCTCTGCTTTTATGTAATTATTTCCCCCCCTCTCCTCCCCTTGTCTCTCTCTCTCTCTCTCTGAGTGCTTGGTTGCCCTGTTACTGTAGGGACAGGACAGTGAGCGATAGCTGAGGCTTCTGCTGAGAGAGTGATCACTCATGGTTACACAGACGTGTCCCAGATGTTCTTCCCAGGCAGCCTGCCCCAGTTATGGCCCCATCACATGGGGGTGGGATGATACCGAGGTGGGGCTGAGAGGGAAACGGAGATGACAGATCGCAGTGGAGAAGAAATATCCCAAAAACACATTCCCATTCGCACACCCAGTTCTCCCCCGACGCAGTAGCATATCAAACAGAGGGCCTTGTGTGGGCTTCCAAGAGTCACACAATATTCAATTACGTCAACCTCTTTTCATTCATGCTTTATTTTCTTTGCTAAGAAAACACTCATAACAGTTCAACATTGGTGGCAAAGCACCATGGCTGAAACCTCTTGCAAACAGTATTAATTGAAGGCAATGGATGACATGGTAGAATTCTATTGAAAGGTGTTGATGAGAAAACTGACCTCTGTTTACACCCCAAGCTACACCTCTGCCCCTCTGTTAAAGTAAACCCAATTGGCTTGTACTGTAAACATATTTTAGGACGGCGGCTGCAAATGTACCATGACCAAGATGTCAGTCTTGTATGTTAATACAACAGGCTGCAGCTTTTCCAAATTCTGTGTAGCTTTCTGAACTTGTTTTGTTCTTTAAAAAAAAAATGTCCACCACCTCAGACATTAAACAGAAAAAAACTATTGCATCAAATCTGGTGTCTGAGCAGCGATAGAGGACCTCACACGGCATCATGGCCCATATAAGCCTCCATTTCCCACATGCCTATGCAGTGCAGTGCTGGAAGTGCAACTGTCTGCCGTCCCTTCTGAAGTCTTGCCATGGGCGTGCTCTGTTTACTGGGAGCTCTGGGAAATGAGGGGTGGGGAGGCAGGTCCAGTCTAAACAGCCAGTCCAGCTGTTACTCAGAGGTGCGTGGGCCTATAAAAAAAAGCCTGATGCTCCTCCCTTTCATCACATTCAGAGGGCCCTGGTTCCAGCTTCGCTACCTATGGAGTTCGCTCTGTTCGATGCTCCGACAAGTTTGCGGCCTAATCCGTAGGCGCCTGTTGTTCACTCTACTTTCTCACTACTGTAGAGTGTGTCATCACGTTGAGTGGAAAATGGCAAACGTTTTCTGCAAATACAAGACGCAACTGTTGACCCCCTCTTGAACTCTGAGAGTGAGAGTGAGAGAGAGAGAGAGAGAGAGAGAGAGAGAGAGAGAGAGAGAGAGAGAGAGAGAGAGAGAGAGAGAGAGAGAGAGAGAGAGAGAGAGAGAGAGAGAGAGAGAGAGAGAGTCTACAGTCTCCTTCAGGGATTTTCTTTTCCGGAGAGTTCACTTTGGGAGAAAGTTCAGTCCAATGAAATGGCGGGGGGGATGGGCTTCCACTCTTGACCCATGCAACACAAAGGAAGTGTACGTTTTTCCAATCACATGAACAGGCTCAGTCCTGCCCTGACCAAACACCCCCTGAATGCTTTAGCAGAAAGAAGGGCTGTGAAAGGGCGAGGACCTAACTGTTTCTGTCAGCCAAAGACACATCCTATGATCACTTGTATTACTTCTAGTACGACAAAAGGAACTTTCTTCCTGGACCTTGATAATTTCCTTTGGAGTCCTGATCTCTCTTGTTACAACACAAAGCGTCCCAAGACAGCTGAAGCGCTGCCTTACTTTTCAAGTTTTCACATACAACTGGGTCAGACCTCAGATAATACGTGATTTTACAGGTCAATTTGGTATTGAAGATCCATGTGTTATTTTTTTGGTACTCTAGAGTCAAATAATCTAATGAGGCACTTATACAGTGGTAAAAATGTAATAATGAAGCCCGCCCATGAGTGTTGGTGCAATACATAGCATAGAAGGGACAATGCAAGTGCATCTGTCACCTTGGCATCTTTGCGGTGGAAGTTTCTATCAAAGTTCAAAGGTGAGTTCTCTTACTCTATCAATTTGTCCTAGTTGAGGTCACAATCCCAATTGGTGAGAGAGCAGCAGCAGATTTTCTCCCAGCGTTTACACACGTGTCAAAGATCTCCCTGTTTAAACCAGTGAACTGGGTCAGGTGTTCTGTTGTTTTCCAGTTGTTTTCTCCTGTTGTTTTCCATGCTCTTTGCTTCCTTGGTGTAGTCTTTCTCTCTGTGCTTCCTCCAATCCCCGCTCCTCCTCATACCCCACTGTGACTGTCCCCCCATGAGGTTGCCGCAAGCAAACCCTACACAAGCCACACAGCAGGGCTTTGAATGACAGTTCTGCCTACACCCCCACTGTCTCATAGAGTACACATCTCTAGATTAACCTGCGTCAGTAATGGCTCATGATTGGAGCCCGGAGAGCTCTCCATCTCACCCAGTTCTTAGACTGTATTCTCGGCTTTGCTTTTTTAGTTCAGTTCTTTACTTGATTATTTCAACCATTTAAAAAAAACAAGCACACATAAAACTTGAAAAAGCCATAGATGCACATGAGTAAAATCATTGAAGATAACACACAGTAAAGTCTGGGACTTATTTCCATTGTGGTCCTCTTGAGACAAGATGGCTAGGCAAGATCGAACACAGTTAAACACAGTATGGCATGGAGATAATAATAATAATCAAAACAAAGAAGAAGAACATCTATCTCATCATTGCAGTTACATCATAGGGGTTATTTATATGGGCACAGAAGACAGCAAACATATTTTTTTCTATATTTTTAAAGCTGCCCAGAGACGACGTTGTTTTTATGGGCAGAGGCAACTCATTCCATTCTGCGGCTCCAGCATACAAGAAAGTACCTTTCGCAGCATTACTCCTGAACCTGTATAGTCACACATCAGCAACACCTGATCTGGTGCTGTGATTGTGTGCATACCTAACACAAGGAAAGTAATCAGTTAGATATCTGGGGGCAGAACCATAAATACTCTTGTAAACCAAACCATGTCTAATCTGGGACACCCTAGCCTCAACAGGTTTAGTTCCCGAAAGCAGCTCCTGCCTATGTGAGTATGTGGACTCACCTTCAATACTACCCTGATCAGCTTATTCTGCGCTATCTGGAGCTTCTCCTTCATAAGTTTAGATAAGCCCCCAAACCAGAATGTACTAGCGTAGTCAAAATGGCATTGAATGAGGGCAGTGGCTAGCACTTTCATGGAGTTCTTATCAAGCAGCTTGGACTTTCTAGCCAAAAGCGTAGTCCTGGCATTAACCTTCCCTCGCACTTTATTGGCCATGCTCACACCTCCCAAGCACCTCATCCCCTAACTCAACTCTGATTTCATAGGACGTATTCAATTTAGGTCTGGATCCAAAAATAATTGCCTCGGTTTTCCCTAAGTGCAGAGATAGCTTATTATTTTACCTCCAAGCCATTTGCTAATGTTAGTAAGCTCTGTGCTAAGTATGCTCTCCAACATAGTTTTACTATTGTGAGACACCAGAAATCAAGTAAAGTAGACATGAATTAGTGGAGTGGTTTTTTAAAAACTTTGTTTGTTGACATATTCATGCATTTGCTCATGTACAACTCTCTCCAGGATCTTTGCTTGTACCATGTCCCCGGGAAAGATGCCTTGTTCAAGAGAGAGATTCACGATATGCGTAATACAAGGGCCAATTTGCTCAGCAGAATCTATAAGAAACATTGCAGGAGTATTATCCAGGCCTGTGGTTTTGGAGCATTTAAGCTCTGCTAGCAAACTGACTATTTTTTGCTGTTGCTACTTTTGCAAAAGAAAA
This sequence comes from Oncorhynchus gorbuscha, assembly GCF_021184085.1. Taxonomy (NCBI): domain Eukaryota; kingdom Metazoa; phylum Chordata; class Actinopteri; order Salmoniformes; family Salmonidae; genus Oncorhynchus; species Oncorhynchus gorbuscha. The sequence goes on along the minus strand of NC_060179.1, from coordinate 34,641,227 downwards.
AGGGTTTGGCTGGACCCCTAACTCTGCATAATACTTATTGGTTGTTTCCATACAAATTAGAACTGGTGGGCAGCTTGCTATCCAGCTTGCTTTCAACAGAAGTAAAACAATTGTTGAATTAATTGGCAACCTCTGTTTTTTCATATAGCATCTCCCTTGATGTTCAGTCCAAAACTGTTTAGTTTGTTTTTGGTAGTAATACTGCAGCCTAGCTCCTTAAAAGATCTCCAAAGCTTTTTAGGGTCATTTTTGTTCTCAATTATATTCTCAGCAAAGTAAACCCGCTTAGCTTCATCCATCCTGCTCTGTGCTTCGTTTCTGTGATGTTAAACTCTCTAGGATATTCAGGACGCAAGCGTCCCACCTCAACAACAGCCAGTGAACTTGCTTTACGACGAAAGCACAACAAACGATTATGTTAGGTCAGTACCTATTCACAGAAAAACACAGCCATTATTCCAGCCAAAGAGAGGAGTCACAAAAGGCAAAATAGAGATAAAATTTACCACTAACCTTTGATGATCTTCATCAGATGATACTCATAGGACTTCATGTTACACAATCCATGTATGTTTTGTTTGTTAAAGTCTCAGTTTACATTGGAGCGTTATGTTCAGTAGTTCCAAAATATCTGGTGATTTTGCAGAGAGCCGTATCAATTTACAGAAATACACATAATAAACATTGCTAAAAGATACAAGTGTTATGCATGGAATTTAGAGATACACTTTTCCTTAATGCAACCGCTGTGTCAGATTTAAAAAAAGCTTTACCGAAAAAGCACACAATGCAATAATCTGAGTACAGCGCTAAGACACTAAAACAAGCCTTACAGATATCCGCCATGTTGTGGAGTAAATACTCACTTACCTTTGATGATCTACATCAGAATGCACTCCCAGGAATCCCAGTTCCACAATAAATGTTTGATTTGTTCGATAAAGACCATCATTTATGTCCAAATACCTCATTTTTGTGCGCACGTTTAGTACACAATCCAAACTCAGGAGGCGCGGGCAAGTCCAGGCGAAAGTTCAGACGAAAAGTTATATATCAGTTCATAGAAACATGTCAAACTAAGTATAGAATCTTCAGGATGTTTTAAAAATAAATCTTCAATATTGTTTCAACCGGAGTATTACTTTGTCTGTAGAAATGCGATGGAACGCAGTTAACACTCACGTGAGGGCATGTGATCAGCTCATGGCACTCTGCCAGACCCATGACTCATTCAGCTCTCATTCCTCCCTCCTTCACAGTAGAAGCATGAAACAAGGTTCTAAAGACTTGACATCTAGTGGAAGTCTTAGGAAGTGCAATATGACCCCATAGACACTGTATATTCGATAGGCAATGAAAAACTACAAACCTCAGATTTCCCACTTCCTGGTTGTATTTCTTCTCAGGTTTTTGCCTGCCATATGAGTTCTGTTATACTTCACAGACATCATTCAATCAGTTTTAGAAATGTCAGAGTGTGTTCTATCCAAATCTACTATATGCATATTTTAGCTTTTAGGACTGAGTAGCAGGCAGTTTACTTTGGGCACCATTTTATCCAAGCTTCTCAATACTGCCCCCCAGTCCCAAAGAAGTTAACATAGGACAAAATCAGACTGCTCATGAGAGTTCTAATATTTCTGAACACTTGTGTTGTCTTAAGGCTAAAACATGACCCACCACTATGTTTAACAGCAGAGAAATCCCCCGAAATTATATTTTTCAACTTAAAATGTGATTACTTTTCCTAGAGTGACCCCAACATTAGAAAAAGTGAAACATCGCCTTTGTTAGTATTTCCCTCGAAAGCTGTACACCACAAGGTTATAAAGATTGTCTTAAGGTCATTTTTGACCCAGCAGTTATAAAATAATTCTCTCTCTCACACACACACACACACACACACACACACACACACACACACACACACACACACACACACACACACACACACACACACACACACACACACACACACACACACACACACACACACACACACACACACACAAGGTGTCATGTTTTGTCATTGATTATCATGTCTTGTCCCTGTGCTTCCCCTTCTATTCGTTTCCCTCTGCTGGTCTTATTAGGTTCTTTCCCTCTTTCTATCCCTCTCTCTCCCCCTCCCTCTCTCACTCTCTCGCTCTCTCTTCTCTCTATCGTTCCGTTCCTGCTCCCAGCTGTTCCTATTCCCCTAATCAATCATTTAGTCTTCCCACACCTGTTCCTTATCTTTTCCCCTGATTAGAGTCCCTATTTCTTCCCTTGTTTTCCGTTCCTGCCCTGTCGGATCCTTGTCTATAATTCACCGTGCTGTGTCTATGTATTGCCCTGTCGTGTCGTGTTTCCCTCAGATGCTGCGTGGTGAGCAGGTGTCTGAGTCTGCTACGTTCAAGTGCCTTCCCGAGGCAACCTGCAGTTCTTGATCGAGTCTCCAGTCTGTTCTCGTCATTACGAGTAGTATTATGCCTTTTGTTTGTAAAGTAACTTTACTGGATTAAAAACTTTGTTTTCGCCAAGTTGCTTTTGGGTCCTCATTCACCTGCATAACAGAAGGATCCGACCAAGGAATGGACCCAGCGACTACAGATGCTCGTAACACTGCCGTCGAGATCCAAGGAGCCATGCTCGGCAGACACGAGCAGGAATTGTCTGCTGCTCGCCATGCCGTGGAGAACCTGGCCGCTCAGGTTTCCGACCTCTCTGGACAGTTCCAGAGTCTTCGTCTCGTGCCACCTGTTACTTCCTGGCCTGCCGAGCCTCCGGAACCTAGGGTTAATAACCCACCTTGCTACTCCGGGCAGCCCACGGAGTGCCGCTCCTTTCTCACCCAGTGTGATATTGTGTTCTCTCTCCAACCCAACACATACTCTAGCGAGAGAGCTCGGGTTGCTTACGTCATTTCACTCCTTACTGGCCGGGCTCGAGAGTGGGGCACAGCTATCTGGGAGGCAAGGGCTGATTGTTCTAACAATTACCAGAACTTTAAAGAGGAGATGATTCGGGTTTTTGACCGTTCAGTTTTTGGTAGGGAGGCTTCTAGGGCCCTGGCTTCCCTATGCCAAGGTGATCGATCCATAAACGGATTACTCTATAGAGTTTCGCACTCTTGCTGCCTCTAGTGACTGGAACGAGCCGGCGCTGCTCGCTCGTTTTCTGGAGGGACTCCACGCAGTGGTCAAGGATGAGATTCTCTCTCGGGAGGTTCCTTCCAGTGTGGACTCTTTGATTGCTCTCGCCATCCGCATAGAACGACGGGTAGATCTTCGTCACCAAGCTCGTGGAAGAGAGCTCGCGTCAACGGTGTTTCCCTGCTCCGCATCGCAACCATCTCCCTCCTCTGGCTCAGAGACTGAGCCCATGCAGCTGGGAGGTATTCGCATCTCGACCAAGGAGAGGGAACGGAGGATCACCAACCGCCTGTGCCTCTATTGCGGATTTGATGGACATTTTGTCAATTCATGTCCAGTAAAGGCCAGAGCTCATCAGTAAGCGGAGGGCTACTGGTGAGCGCTACTACTCAGGTCTCTTCATCTAGATCCTGTACTACTATGTCGGTCCATCTACGCTGGACCGGTTCGGGTGCTACATGCAGTGCCTTGATTGACTCTGGGGCTGAGGGTTGTTTCATGGACGAAGCATGGGCTCGGAAACATGACATTCCTTTCAGACAGTTAGACAAGCCTACGCCCATGTTTGCCTTAGATGGTAGTCATCTTCCCAGTATCAGATTTGAGACACTACCTTTAACTCTCACATTATCTGGTAACCACAGTGAGACTATTTCTTTTTTGATTTTTCGTTCACCTTTTACACCTGTTGTTTTGGGTCATCCCTGGCTAGTATGTCATAATCCTTCTATTAATTGGTCTAGTAATTCTATCCTATCCTGGAACGTTTCTTGTCATGTGAAGTGTTTAATGTCTGCCATCCCTCCCATTTCTTCTGTCCCCACTTCTCAGGAGGAACCTGGTGATTTGACAGGAGTGCCGGAGGAATATCATGATCTGCGCACGGTCTTCAGTCGGTCCCGAGCCAACTCCCTTCCTCCTCACCGGTCGTATGATTGTAGTATTGATCTCCTTCCGGGGACCACTCCTCCTCGGGGTAGACTATACTCTCTGTCGGCTCCCGAACGTAAGGCTCTCGAGGATTATTTATCTGTGTCTCTTGACGCCGGTACCATAGTGCCTTCTTCCTCTCCGGCCGGGGCGGGGTTCTTTTTGTTAAGAAGAAGGACGGTACTCTGCGCCCCTGCGTGGATTATCGAGGGCTGAATGACATAACGGTTAAGAATCGTTATCCGCTTCCCCTTATGTCATCAGCCTTCGAGATTCTGCAGGGAGCCAGGTGCTTTACTAAGTTGGACCTTCGTAACGCTTACCATCTCGTGCGCATCAGAGAGGGGGACGAGTGGAAAACGGCGTTTAACACTCCGTTAGGGCATTTTGAGTACCGGGTTCTGCCGTTTGGTCTCGCCAATGCGCCAGCTGTTTTTCAGGCATTAGTTAATGATGTTCTGAGAGACATGCTGAACATCTTTGTTTTTGTCTATCTTGACGATATCCTGATTTTTTCACCGTCACTCGAGATTCATGTTCAGCACGTTCGACGTGTTCTACAGCGCCTTTTAGAGAATTGTCTCTACGTAAAGGCTGAGAAGTGCTCTTTTCATGTCTCCTCCGTTACTTTTCTCGGTTCCGTTATTTCCGCTGAAGGCATTCAGATGGATTCCGCTAAGGTCCAAACTGTCAGTGATTGGCCCGTTCCAAGGTCACGTGTCGAGTTGCAGCGCTTTTTAGGTTTCGCTAATTTCTATCGGCGTTTCATTCGTAATTTCGGTCAAGTTGCTGCCCCTCTCACAGCTCTTACTTCTGTCAAGACGTGTTTTAAGTGGTCCGGTTCCGCCCAGGGAGCTTTTGATCTTCTAAAAGAACGTTTTACGTCCGCTCCTATCCTCGTTACTCCTGACGTCACTAGACAATTCATTGTCGAGGTTGACGCTTCAGAGGTAGGCGTGGGAGCCATTCTATCCCAGCGCTTCCAGTCTGACGATAAGGTTCATCCTTGCGCTTATTTTTCTCATCGCCTGTCGCCATCTGAGCGCAACTATGATGTGGGTAACCGTGAACTGCTCGCCATCCGCTTAGCCCTAGGCGAATGGCGACAGTGGTTGGAGGGGGCGACCGTTCCTTTTGTCGTTTGGACAGACCATAAGAACCTTGAGTACATCCGTTCTGCCAAACGACTTAATGCCCGTCAAGCTCGTTGGGCGTTGTTTTTCGCTCGTTTCGAGTTTGTGATTTCTTACCGTCCGGGTAGCAAAAACACCAAGCCTGATGCCTTATCCCGTCTGTTTAGTTCTTCTGTGGCTTCTACTGATCCCGAGGGGATTCTTCCTTATGGGCGTGTTGTCGGGTTGACAGTCTGGGGAATTGAAAGACAGGTTAAGCAAGCACTCACGCACACTGCGTCGCCGCGCGCTTGTCCTAGTAACCTCCTTTTCGTTCCTGTTTCCACTCGTCTGGCTGTTCTTCAGTGGGCTCACTCTGCCAAGTTAGCTGGTCATCCCGGTGTTCGAGGCACTCTTGCGTCTATTCGCCAGCGCTTTTGGTGGCCGACTCAGGAGCGTGACACGCGCCGTTTCGTGGCTGCTTGTTCGGACTGCGCGCAGACTAAGTCGGGTAACTCTCCTCCTGCCGGTCGTCTCAGACCGCTCCCCATTCCTTCTCGACCATGGTCTCACATCGCCCTAGACTTCATTACCGGTCTGCCTTTGTCTGCGGGGAAGACTGTGATTCTTACGGTTGTCGATAGGTTTTCTAAGGCGGCACATTTCATTCCCCTCACTAAACTTCCTTCCGCTAAGGAGACGGCACAAATCATCATCGAGAATGTGTTCAGAATTCATGGCCTCCCGTTAGACGCCGTTTCAGACAGAGGCCCGCAATTCACGTCACAGTTTTGGAGGGAGTTCTGTCGTTTGATTGGTGCGTCCGTCAGTCTCTCTTCCGGGTTTCATCCCCAGTCTAACGGTCAAGCAGAGAGGGCCAATCAGACGATTGGTCGCATACTACGCAGCCTTTCTTTCAGAAACCCTGCGTCTTGGGCAGAACAGCTCCCCTGGGCAGAATACGCTCACAACTCGCTTCCTTCGTCTGCTACCGGGTTATCTCCGTTTCAGAGTAGTCTGGGTTACCAGCCTCCTCTGTTCTCATCCCAGCTTGCCGAGTCCAGCGTTCCCTCCGCTCAAGCGTTTGTCCAACGTTGTGAGCGCACCTGGAGGAGGGTGAGGTCTGCACTTTGCCGTTACAGGGCACAGACTGTGAGAGCCGCCAATAAACGCAGGATTAAGAGTCCAAGGTATTGTTGCGGCCAGAGAGTGTGGCTTTCCACTCGCAACCTTCCTCTTACGACAGCTTCTCGTAAGTTGACTCCGCGGTTCATTGGTCCGTTCCGTGTCTCCCAGGTCGTCAATCCTGTCGCTGTGCGACTGCTTCTTCCGCGACATCTTCGTCGCGTCCATCCTGTCTTCCATGTCTCCTGTGTCAAGCCCTTTCTTCGCACCCCCGTTCGTCTTCCCTCCCCCCTCCCGTCCTTGTCGAGAGCGCACCTATTTACAAGGTACGTAAGATCATGGACATGCGTTCTCGGGGACGGGGTCACCAATACTTAGTGGATTGGGAGGGTTACGGTCCTGAGGAGAGGAGTTGGGTTCCGTCTCGGGACGTGCTGGACCGTTCACTTATTGATGATTTCCTCCGTTGCCGCCAGGATTCCTCCTCGAGTGCGCCAGGAGGCGCTCGGTGAGTGGGGGGGTACTGTCATGTTTTGTCATTGATTATCATGTCTTGTCCCTGTGCTTCCCCTTCTATTCGTTTCCCTCTGCTGGTCTTATTAGGTTCTTTCCCTCTTTCTATCCCTCTCTCTCCCCCTCCCTCTCTCACTCTCTCGCTCTCTCTTCTCTCTATCGTTCCGTTCCTGCTCCCAGCTGTTCCTATTCCCCTAATCAATCATTTAGTCTTCCCACACCTGTTCCTTATCTTTTCCCCTGATTAGTGTCCCTATTTCTTCCCTTGTTTTCCGTTCCTGCCCTGTCGGATCCTTGTCTATAATTCACCGTGCTGTGTCTATGTATTGCCCTGTCGTGTCGTGTTTCCCTCAGATGCTGCGTGGTGAGCAGGTGTCTGAGTCTGCTACGTTCAAGTGCCTTCCCGAGGCAACCTGCAGTTCTTGATCGAGTCTCCAGTCTGTTCTCGTCATTACGAGTAGTATTATGCCTTTTGTTTGTAAAGTAACTTTACTGGATTAAAAACTCTGTTTTCGCCAAGTCGCTTTTGGGTCCTCATTCACCTGCATAACACAAGGGGGAGAGAGACCTTCTTATCAAAGTTTGCCTTCACCCCCACCACCACTCTAGTTTCTTACCACCCAAAGAGGAACACGAATGTGGTCCTCCTGAGCACACTGCACGAAACGGCTGAGATCAGTGATTGTGAGGACAGAAAGCCAGCCATCATTCTGGACTACAACCACAAGAAAGGAGGCGTGGACAACCTGGACAAGGTGATTGGAACTTACAGCTGCAGGAGGATGGCTGCCCGCTGGCCCCTGGTCATCTTCCATAACATTGTTGATGTGTCCTCATAGAATGCCTTTGTGATATGGAACAAGATCAAACTTACCTGGATATCTGATAAGTGGAACAAGAGGAGGGTGTTCCTGGAACAGCTGGGAAAGGCACTTGTAACCCCACACATTCAAAGAAGGGAGCACCTCCCCCCCGCAGCCTCTGCAGCGCTCGTGAACGCTGTTCTGGGGGCTAAATCTTGTCCTGATCCACCTGGGGCTGCAGCTGGGGCAGGTAAGAGGAGGAGATGCCAATTCTGACCCTCAAAGAAGGACTGTAAAACAAATACTATGTGCTGCACATGTGAGAAATACACCTGCAAAGTCTATGCATGCACACTTGCAGACTGTCCTACTTTTGCTAATTAGAGTTGATTGATTTATGTTCTTCACCTTTTTGTTTTGTATGTATTATTTTATTTTATTATTATTTATTGTTGTTGTTTATACACCTTGTGGGCAATGGTTAAAACATGTGAGAATACTAGTATTTTGTAGTTGAATTCCTCATTGTACAATATATATGAACATATCACTATTTTGCCAAAACTGTTCAAGACTGTTATTGTTTCCCTTAAATAAAATGCATTCAAACTGCTTCTGCACATTTCTGATACTTCCTAAGGCTATACAAGTGCTATCTCTTACTAAAAAACATGTTTACACCTATGCAGTACCTTTAGCAATAATAATAATAGTAATAAGCCTCTCCTTTAGTAAAGAAAACAATTATGACAGGGTGTGTTGAAATAAAAACGAGTGGTGTCCACTGATTAAATGCAGTGTTTCTGCATTGTAAAGAGGGGAAACCCAGATATCACAAAGTTTGTGATGAATGACAGGTTGTGTCTTCGTGCAAAATAGATTTGGGGTTTAAATTTCAATTAAGATGCTTTATTTTAGGGGTTTAGTGAAGGTGGGTCATTTTTTATCCTTAGGACAAGGGGAGTACACAGAATGTTAAGACAACACAAGGGTTAAATGCCTTATTCCTTGCTTGGATAGATTCTAGAATCTCATTATTAAACCAAGGGCTAGATCTCTGCTTTACCCTGACCAGTCAAATGGGAGCCATCACATTCACCACATCAAGGAATCTACATTTAAAGACTTCCCAGGTGACCTGTCAATTTTACCCACGTCCTCCCTAAACATTTCAACACAGTATTTTTTGAGTCCTATGATTCTAACGTTTTAACGTCCCTGCGGACCTGGCATCCTTTCGCTCCCTCCTCTCTACATTTTCCTCCTCTGTCTCTGCTGCTAAAACCACTTTCTACCACTCTAAATTTCAAGCATCTGCCTCTAACCCTAGGAAGCTCTTTGCCACCTTCTCCTCTCTCCTGAATCCTCCTCCCCCTACCCCCTCCTCCTCTCTGCAGATGACTTCGTCAACCATTTTGAAAAGAAGGTCGACGACATCCGATCCTCGTTTGCTAAGTCAAACGACACTGCTGGTTCTGCTCACACTGCCCTACCCTGTGCTCTGACCTCTTTCTCCCCTCTCTCTCCAGATGAAATCTCGCGTCTTGTGACGGCCGGCCGCCCAACAACCTGCCCGCTCGACCCTATCCCCTCCTCTCTTCTCCAGACCATTTCCGGAGACCTTCTCCCTTACCTCACCTCGCTCATCAACTTATCCCTGACCGCTGGCTACGTCCCTTCCGTCTTCAAGAGAGCGAGAGTTGCACCCCTTCTGAAAAAACCTACAATCGATCCCTCCGATGTTAACAACTACAGACCAGTATCCCTTCTTTCTTTTCTCTCCAAAACTCTTGAACGTGCCGTCCTTGGTCAGCTCTCCCGCTATCTCTCTCAGAATGACCTTCTTGATCCAAATCAGTCAGGTTTCAAGACTAGTCATTCAACTGAGACTGCTCTTCTCTGTATCACGGAGGCGCTCCGCACCGCTAAAGCTAACTCTCTCTCCTCTGCTCTCATCCTTCTAGACCTATCGGCTGCCTTCGATACTGTGAACCATCAGATCCTCCTCTCCACCCTCTCCGAGTTGGGCATCTCTGGCGCGGCCCACGCTTGGATTGCGTCCTACCTGACAGGTCGCTCCTACCAGGTGGCGTGGCGAGAATCTGTCTCCTCACCACGCGCTCTCACCACTGGTGTCCCCCAGGGCTCTGTTCTAGGCCCTCTCCTATTCTCGCTATACACCAAGTCACTTGGCTCTGTCATAACCTCACATGGTCTCTCCTATCATTGCTATGCAGACGACACACAATTAATCTTCTCCTTTCCCCCTTCTGATGACCAGGTGGCGAATCGCATCTCTGCATGTCTAGCAGACATATCAGTGTGGATGACGGATCACCATCTCAAGCTGAACTTCGGCAAGACGGAGCTGCTCTTCCTCCCGGGGAAGGACTGCCCGTTCCATGATCTCGCCATCACGGTTGACAACTCCATTGTGTCCTCCTCCCAGAGCGCTAAGAACCTTGGCGTGATCCTGGACAACACCCTGTCGTTCTCAACTAACATCAAGGCGGTGGCCCGTTCCTGTAGGTTCATGCTCTACAACATCCGCAGAGTACGACCTTGCCTCACACAGGAAGCGGCGCAGGTCCTAATCCAGGCACTTGTCATCTCCCGTCTGGATTACTGCAACTCGCTGTTGGCTGGGCTCCCTGCCTGTGCCATTAAACCCTACAACTCATCCAGAACGCCGCAGCCCGTCTAGTGTTCAACCTTCCCAAGTTCTCTCACGTCACCCCGCTCCTCCGCTCTCTCCACTGGCTTCCAGTTGAAGCTCGCATCCGCTACAAGACCATGGTGCTTGCCTACGGAGCTGTGAGGGGAACGGCACCTCAGTACCTCCAGGCTCTGATCAGGCCCTACACCCAAATAAGGGCACTGCGTTCATCCACCTCTGGCCTGCTCGTCTCCCTACCACTGAGGAAGTACAGTTCCCGCTCAGCCCAGTCAAAACTGTTCGCTGCTCTGGCTCCCCAATGGTGGAACAAACTCCCTCACGACGCCAGGACAGCGGAGTCAATCACCACCTTCCGGAGACACCTGAAACCCCACCTCTTTAAGGAATACTTAGGATAGGATAAAGTAATCCTTCTCACCCCCTCCCCCTTAAAATATTTAGATGCACTATTGTAAAGTGGCTGTTCCACTGGATGTCATAAGGTGAATGCACCAATTTGTAAGTCGCTCTGGATAAGAGCGTCTGCTAAATGACTTAAATGTATGTATGTATGTATGTTTTTGTGACACTTACAGTTGACGTCGGAACTTTACATACACCTTAGACAAATACATTTCAACTCAATTTTTCGCAATTCCTGACATTTAATCCAAGTTAAAATTCCCAGTCTTAGGTCAGTTCGGATCACATCTTTATTTTAAGAATGTGAAATGTCAAAATAATAGTAGAGAGAATTATTTATTTAAGCTTTTATTTCTTTCATCACGTTCCCAGTGGGTCAGAAGTTTACATACACTCAATTAGTATTTGGTAGCAATGACTTTACATTATTTAACTTGGGTTAAACATTTTGAGTAGCCTTCCACAAGATTCCCACAATAAGTTGGGTGAATTTTGGCCCATTCCTCCTGACAGAGCTGGTGTAACGGTGTCAGGTTTGTAGGCCTCCTTGCTCGCACACGCTTTTTCAGTTCTGCCCACAACTTTTCAATAGGATTGAGGTCAGGGCTTTGTGATGGCCACTCCAATACCTTGAATATGTTGTCCTTAAGCCATTTGCCATAACTTGGGAAGTATGCTTGGGGTCATCAAGACCCATTTGCGACCAAGCTTTAACTTCCTTGCTGATGTCTTGAGATGTTGCTTCAATATATCCACATCATTTTCCTACCTCATGATGCCATCTATTTTCTGAAGTGCACCAGTCCCTCCTGCAGAAAAGCACCCCCACAACATGATGCTGCCCACCGATGCTTCACAGCTGGGATGTTCCTCTTCGGCTTGCAAGCCTCACCCTTTTTCCTCCAAGTATAACGATGGTCATTAAGGTCTAATGGTTCTATTTTTGTTTAACCGACTTGCCAAAACTATAGGTTCACAAGAATTTTCTGGAGTGGTTGAAAAACGAGTTTTAATGACTCCAACCTAAGTGTATGTAAACTTCCGACTTCAACTGTAAAGATATCTTTAAAAATCCTTGTTGTGAAAAATGTAATAAAATTATCACTGATTCCATATACTATTACTCCATTCTGCGATATTTTGGATTTATCAGACACCAATATTAAGTCAATCGTACTTTGCACTGTTTCATATATCCTGGTGGGATCTTTTATCATTTGGGTCAGAGCAAGTGATCTACAGAAGTGAATAAATTTATTGTGGGTTGGGCGATACTTTTTGCAGACATCGGTATTGAAATCCCCTAACATAATTATTTCCTTCACCAAGGAATTAATACAGCTTGACAACACAATTTTGAGACCTTCATAGAATGCATTCTGCTTGGCCGGCCTGTAACACACCCCCAACAAAATCAACTTGGTTTTGGGAAGGCAGATATTACATTTACATTTAAGTCATTTAGCAGACGCTCTTATCCAGAGCGACTTACAAATTGGTATCCAGCCAGACAATCTCCAGATCAATGCTTAAACACGATCTGACGTTAAAAGCTATGCCTGATCTTACAAATGCACATATCGCCCCATCATTCCAATTCCGATCCTTCCTGACAACAGACTAATTACCTTTCTCAATTTCTGAGTCACAAACAGTAAAACATACGACACCCACCTCTGATTTGCAAACCAACAGACGTGTCTCATCAATCTTCGGTAGTAGGCTTCGGATGTTTAAGTGCACAAAATGTATACCCTTCTTTCCAAAGGCCTCACTGAATTTCCCATCCACTTGTAACTCGCCTCCCACTGCACTACCATCTTCCCGCTGTACTGCCTCAGGTGACCTCTCTGACGCCATGGAGCACCCCTCCCCAGGTGCTGCTCCATCGTCCTCCCCACCGAGTCCCCTGTCACTCGCCTCTGGTGGCCTCTCTGACGCCATGGAGCACCCCTCCCCAGGTGCTGCTCCATCGTCCTCCCCACCGAGTCCCCTGTCACTCGCCTCTGGTGGCCTCTCTGACGCCATGGAGCACCCCTCCCCAGGTGCTGCTCCATCGTCCTACCCACCGAGTCCCCTGTCACTCGCCTCTGGTGGCCTCTCTGACGCCATGGAGCACCCCTCCCCAGGTGCTGCTCCATCGTCCTCCCCACCGAGTCCCCTGTCACTCGCCTCTGGTGACCTCTCTGACGCCATGGAGCACCCCTCCCCAGGTGCTGCTCCATCGTCCTCCCCACCGAGTCCCCTGTCACTCGCCTCTGGTGGTCTCTCTGACGCCATGGAGCACCCCTCCCCAGGTGCTGCTCCATCGTCCTCCCCACCGAGTCCCCTGTCACTCGCCTCTGGTGGCCTCTCTGACGCCATGGAGCACCCCTCCCCAGGTGCTGCTCCATCGTCCTCCCCACCGAGTCCCCTGTCACTCACCTCTGGTGGTCTCTCTGACGCCATGGAGCACCCCTCCCCAGGTGCTGCTCCATCGTCCTCCCCACCGAGTCCCCTGTCACTCGCCTCTGGTGGCCTTCGGCCGCTGTGGACCCCCCTCCTCCGGTGCACTCTCCACCATCAGTATGTCCTCTGGTCCCACTCCACCTTCAATGCTCACACAGCCCACAGGTACAGCACACAGACAGCAAAGGTAAGCTTCATTGACCCCATGCCCAAAGCTAGCATCGCTGCATTTAAGATGAATCCACTGCACGCATTCCAAACATACCAAAGCTTTGCTGTTACTCTTTATCCAATGAGGAGCATGGGTGCATAGGCCGTTTGATGGTGTTCGTGATAAACTGAGGTCCAGATATTCAGATATCACCCGATAAGAGAAGACATAGAGTTATTATAAGATCTCCACCATTAATTTGACATTTCAGACTGATGATCGTTTTGGTTTGTGCCAAGTTGCTAAGAAAGTTTGATATATAACATGCCTTCCAAATCTGAAGTGCTGGATGCCATCAAAAGAGTTTGCATGACTTGAGAGGTTGCTGACAATTATTTACTATTCTTTAATCTAGATTGCAGATGCACTTTTTTCCAGTGACATTTAAAACAAACATATAAAATGTGTGAACTTGCCGGTCACCATTTTTCAACCCAATTCCGTGCTACACCTGATGTGTCATGCAGGTGAAAGAGGACCCAAAAGCGACTTGGCGAAAACAGAGTCTTTAATCCAGTAAAGTTAACACAATCAAAAAAACACAACTTTCACTCGAAATGACGAGGACAAACTGGAGACTCGATCTTGAACAGCAGGTGAACAGCAGGTTGCCTCGGGAAGGCACTTGAACCAGACAGACTCAGACACCTGCTCACCACGCAGCATCTGAGGAAAACACGACACGACAGGGCGATACACAAACACAGCACGGTGAATACTAAACAAGGAACCGACAGGACAGGAACGGAACACAAAGGAAGAAATAGGGACTCTAATCAGGGGAAAGGATCGGGAACAGGTGTGGGAAGACTAAATGATTGATTAGGGAATAGGAACAGCTGGGAGCAGGAACGGAACGATAGAGAGAAGAGAGAGCGAGAGAGTGAGAGAGGGAGGGGGAGAGAGAGGGATAGAAAAAGGGAAAGAACCTAATAAGACCAGCAGAGGGAAACGAATAGAATGGGAAGCACAGGGACAAGACAAGATAATAAATGACAAAACATGACAGTACCCCCCACTCACCGGCGCCTCCTGGCGCACTCGAGGAGGAATCCTGGCGGCAACGGAGGAAATCATCAATGAGTGAACGGTCCAGCACGTCCCGAGACGGAACCCAACTCCTCTCCTCAGGACCGTAACCCTCCCAATCCACTAAGTATTGGTGACCCCGTCTCCGAGAACGCATGTCCATGATCTTATGTACCTTGTAAATAGGTGCGCTCTCGACAAGGACGGGAGGGGGAGGGAAGACGAACGGGGGTGCGAAGAAAGGGCTTAACACAGGAGACATGGAAGACAGGATGGACGCGACGAAGATGTCGCGGAAGAAGCAGTCGCACAGCGACAGGATTGACGACCTGGGAGACACGGAACGGACCAATGAACCGCGGAGTCAACTTACGAGAAGCTGTCGTAAGAGGAAGGTTGCGAGTGGAAAGCCACACTCTCTGGCCGCAACAATACCTTGGACTCTTAATCCTGCGTTTATTGGCGGCTCTCACAGTCTGTGCCTTGTAACGGCAAAGTGCAGACCTCACCCTCCTCCAGGTGCGCTCACAACGTTGGACAAACGCTTGAGCGGAGGGAACGCTGGACTCGGCAAGCTGGGATGAGAACAGAGGAGGCTGGTAACCCAGACTACTCTGAAACGGAGATAACCCGGTAGCAGACGAAGGAAGCGAATTGTGAGCGTATTCTGCCCAGGGAGCTGTTCTGCCCAAGACGCAGGGTTTCTGAAAGAAAGGCTGCGTAGTATGCGACCAATCGTCTGATTGGCCCTCTCTGCTTGACCGTTAGACTGGGGATGAAACCCGAAGAGAGACTGACGGACGCACCAATCAAACGACAGAACTCCCTCCAAAACTGTGACGTGAATTGCGGGCCTCTGTCTGAAACGGCATCTAACGGGAGGCCATGAATTCTGAATACATTCTCGATAATGATTTGTGCCGTCTCCTTAGCGGAAGGAAGTTTAGCGAGGGGAATGAAATGTGCCGCCTTAGAGAACCTATCGACAACCGTAAGAATCACAGTCTTCCCCGCAGACAAAGGCAGAACGGTAATGAAGTCTAAGGCGATGTGAGACCATGGTCGAGAAGGAATGGGGAGCGGTCTGAGACGACCGGCAGGAGGAGAGTTACCCGACTTAGTCTGCGCGCAGTCCGAACAAGCAGCCACGAAACGGCGCGTGTCACGCTCCTGAGTCGGCCACCAAAAGCGCTGGCGAATAGACGCAAGAGTGCCTCGAACACCGGGATGACCAGCTAACTTGGCAGAGTGAGCCCACTGAAGAACAGCCAGACGAGTGGAAACAGGAACGAAAAGGAGGTTACTAGGACAAGCGCGCGGCGACGCAGTGTGCGTGAGTGCTTGCTTAACCTGTCTTTCAATTCCCCAGACTGTTAACCCGACAACACGCCCATAAGGAAGAATCCCCTCGGGATCAGTAGAAGCCACAGAAGAAATAAACAGACGGGATAAGGCATCAGGCTTGGTGTTCTTGCTACCCGGACGGTAAGAAATCACAAACTCGAAACGAGCGAAAAACAACGCCCAACGAGCTTGACGGGCATTAAGTCGTTTGGCAGAACGGATGTACTCAAGGTTCTTATGGTCTGTCCAAACGACAAAAGGAACGGTCGCCCCCTCCAACCACTGTCGCCATTCGCCTAGGGCTAAGCGGATGGCGAGCAGTTCACGGTTACCCACATCATAGTTGCGCTCAGATGGCGACAGGCGATGAGAAAAATAAGCGCAAGGATGAACCTTATCGTCAGACTGGAAGCGCTGGGATAGAATGGCTCCCACGCCTACCTCTGAAGGTCAACCTCGACAATGAATTGTCTAGTGACGTCAGGAGTAACGAGGATAGGAGCGGACGTAAAACGTTCTTTTAGAAGATCAAAAGCTCCCTGGGCGGAACCGGACCACTTAAAACACGTCTTGACAGAAGTAAGAGCTGTGAGAGGGGCAGCAACTTGACCGAAATTACGAATGAAACGCCGATAGAAATTAGCGAAACCTAAAAAGCGCTGCAACTCGACACGTGACCTTGGAACGGGCCAATCACTGACAGCTTGGACCTTAGCGGAATCCATCTGAATGCCTTCAGCGGAAATAACGGAACCGAGAAAAGTAACGGAGGAGACATGAAAAGAACACTTCTCAGCCTTTACGTAGAGACAATTCTCTAAAAGGCGCTGTAGAACACGTCGAACGTGCTGAACATGAATCTCGAGTGACGGAGAAAAAAATCAGGATATCGTCAAGATAGACAAAAACAAAGATGTTCAGCATGTCTCTCAGAACATCATTAACTAATGCCTGAAAAACAGCTGGCGCATTGGCGAGACCGAACGGCAGAACCCGGTACTCAAAATGCCCTAACGGAGTGTTAAACGCCGTTTTCCACTCGTCCCCCTCTCTGATGCGCACGAGATGGTAAGCGTTACGAAGGTCCAACTTAGTAAAGCACCTGGCTCCCTGCAGAATCTCGAAGGCTGATGACATAAGGGGAAGCGGATAACGATTCTTAACCGTTATGTCATTCAGCCCTCGATAATCCACGCAGGGGCGCAGAGTACCGTCCTTCTTCTTAACAAAAAGAACCCCGCCCCGGCCGGAGAGGAAGAAGGCACTATGGTACCGGCGTCAAGAGACACAGACAAATAATCCTCGAGAGCCTTACGTTCGGGAGCCGACAGAGAGTATAGTCTACCCCGAGGAGGAGTGGTCCCCGGAAGGAGATCAATACTACAATCATACGACCGGTGAGGAGGAAGGGAGTTGGCTCGGGACCGACTGAAGACCGTGCGCAGATCATGATATTCCTCCGGCACTCCTGTCAAATCGCCAGGTTCCTCCTGAGAAGTAGGGACAGAAGAAACGGGAGGGATGGCAGACATTAAACACTTCACATGACAAGAAACGTTCCAGGATAGGATAGAATTACTAGACCAATTAATAGAAGGATTATGACATACTAGCCAGGGATGACCCAAAACAACAGGTGTAAACGGTGAACGGAAAATCAAAAAAGAAATAGTCTCACTGTGGTTACCAGATACTGTGAGGGTTAAAGGTAGTGTCTCAAATCTGATACTGGGAAGATGACTACCATCTAAGGCGAACATGGGCGTAGGCTTCTCTAACTCTCTGAAAGGAATGTCATGTTTCCGAACCCATGCTTCATCCATGAAACAACCCTCAGCCCCAGAGTCTATCAAGGCACTACATGTAGCACCCGAACCGGTCCAGCTGTCATGTTTGTCATTTATTATCATGTCTTGTCCCTGTGCTCCCCATTCTATTCGTTTCCCTCTGCTGGTCTTATTTGGTTCTATCCCTCTCTCTCCCCCTCCCTCTCTCACTCTCTCGCTCTCTCTTCTCTCTATCGTTCCGTTCCTGCTCCCAGCTGTTCCTATTCCCCTAATCATCATTTAGTCTTCCCACACCTGTTCCCGATCCTTTCCCCTGATTAGAGTCCCTATTTATTCCTTTGTGTTCCGTTCCTGTCCCGTCGGTTCCTTGTATTGTATTCACCATGCTGTGATTGCGTTTCGCCCTGTCCTGTCGTGTTTTTGCTGTGATTGTGTATCGCCCTGTCCTGTCGTGTTTTTTTGCCTTCATCAGATGCTGCGTGTGAGCAGGTGTCTCTGTCGACTACGGCCTGCGCCTACCCGAAGCGACCTGCAGTCTGTGGCCGCTTCTCCAGTTATTTCCCCTCTACAAGTCTAGAGGATTTCTGTTATTCCCTGTTTGGACTTTAATAAACTCTGTTTCTGTTAAGTCGCTTTTGGGTCCTCTTTCACCTGCATGACACCAGCGTAGATGGACCGACAAAGTAGTACAGGATTTTGATGGAGAGACTTGAGTAGTTGCGCTCACCTGTAGCCCTCCGCTTACAGATGAGCTCTGGCTTTTACTGGACATGAATTAACAAAATGTCCAGCAACTCCGCAATAGAGGCACAGGCGGTTGGTGATCCTCCGTTCCCTCTCCTTAGTCGAGATGCGAATCCCTCCCAGCTGCATGGGCTCAGTCTCTGAGCCAGAGGAGGGAGATGGTTGCGATGCGGAGCAGGGAAACACCGTTGATGCGAGCTCTCTTCCACGAGCCCGGTGACGAAGATCTACCCGTCGTTCTATGCGGATGGCGAGAGCAATCAAAGAGTCCACATCTGAAGGAACCTCCCGGGAGAGAATCTCATCCTTAACCACTGCGTGGAGTCCCTCCAGAAAACGAGCGAGCAGCGCCGGCTCGTTCCACTCACTAGAGGCAGCAAGAGTGCGAAACTCAATAGAATAATCCGTTATGGACCGTTCACCTTGGCATAAGGAAGCCAGGGCCCTAGAAGCCTCCCTACCAAAAACTGAACGGTCAAAAACCCGAATCATCTCCTCTTTAAAGTTCTGGAACTTGTTAGAGCAATCAGCCCTTGCCTCCCAGATAGCTGTGCCCCATTCTCGAGCCCGGCCAGTAAGGAGTGAAATGACGTAAGCAACCCGAGCTCTCTCTCTAGAGTATGTGTTGGGTTGGAGAGAGAACACAATCTCACACTGCGTGAGAAAGGAGCGGCACTCAGTGGGCTGCCCGGAGTAGCAAGGTGGGTTATTAACCCTAGGTTCTGGAGGCTCGGCAGGCCAGGAAGTAACAGGTGGCACGAGACGTAGACTCTGGAACTGTCCAGAGAGATCGGAAACCTGAGCGGCCAGGTTCTCCACGGCATGGCGAGCAGCAGACAATTCCTGCTCGTGTCTGCCGAGCATGGCTCCTTGGATCTCGACGGCAGTGTAACGAGCGTCTGAAGTCGCTGGGTCCATTCCTTGGTCGGTTCCTTCTGTCATGCAGGTGAAAGAGGACCCAAAAGCGACTTGGCGAAACAGAGTCTTTAATCCAGTAAAGTTAACACAATCAAAAAACACAACTTTCACTCGAAATGACGAGGACAAACTGGAGACTCGATCTTGAACAGCAGGTGAACAGCAGGTTGCCTCGGGAAGGCACTTGAACCAGACAGACTCAGACACCTGCTCACCACGCAGCATCTGAGGAAAACACGACACGACAGGGCGATACACAAACACAGCACGGTGAATACTAAACAAGGAACCGACAGGACAGGAACGGAACACAAAGGAAGAAATAGGGACTCTAATCAGGGGAAAGGATCGGGAACAGGTGTGGGAAGACTAAATGATTGATTAGGGGAATAGGAACAGCTGGGAGCAGGAACGGAACGATAGAGAGAAGAGAGAGCGAGAGAGTGAGAGAGGGAGGGGGAGAGAGAGGGATAGAAAGAGGGAAAGAACCTAATAAGACCAGCAGAGGGAAACGAATAGAATGGGAAGCACAGGGACAAGACAAGATAATAAATGACAAAACATGACATGATGACCAGGAAACACAATGAATTGAGCTGCATGAGCATTTTCACTTCCCTTGGGCCACACACATATTATGTTTTGTAACTGCCATGGCAGAGATTATTGTGACAATACTTAAAACATTAAGTGTTAGCTTTGGACTGTCACCAATAGTGACCCCCCTCACATTTCAAACAAACACACTGGACAAACTGAATGAAACAACATTGTTTTCAATTTGACCTTTTATTTAACTAAGCAAGTCAGTTAAGAACAAGTTCTTATTTACAATGACAGAGAAACGTCCATGCATCCATCTGAGACAAATCTCGTGTGACGATGTAACATGCATATTTTTTACCTTTATTTAAATAAGCAAGGCAGTTAAGAACAAATTCGTATTTACAATTACAGCCTACTCCGGCCAAACCCAGATAATGCTGGGCCAATTGTGTACCGCCCTATGGGACTCCCAAACACAGCCAGTTGTGATACAATCTGGATTTGAACCAGGGTGTCTGTAGTGATGCCTCTAGCACTGAGATGCAGTGCCTTATATGACTGCTCCACTCAGGAGCCCCCCAAAAATGAAAAAAAAAATGCTAGCTAATTTGTCCTGGGATATAAACATTGAGTTGTTATTTTACCTGAAATGCACAAGGTCCTCTACTCCGACAATTATTCCACACAAAACAATCAACCGAATCGTTTCTAGTCATCTCTCCTCCTTCCAGGCTTTTTCCATCTCTGAACTTATATGGTGATTGGCATCTAAACTTTCATAGTATTACCATGACAACCAGCAACACAGTTCGTCTTTCAATCGCCCATGAGGGTATAACCAATGAGGAGATGACACGTGGGTACCTGCTTCTATAAACCAATGAGGAGATGGGAGAGGCAGGACTTGCAGCTCGATCTGCATCAGAAATAGAAAGGACTTCTATTTTAGCCCTTGACGCGTGTGAGCAGTGTGGGTGCAATAATTGAATAACATAGATTCCTAAATTTATTTTGCGACGTGAGCGGTGTAGTCAGGGTATAAAGAAGGCCAGTTTTATTGCCTCTTTAATCAGCACAACAGTTTTCAGCTGTGCTAACATAATTGCAAAAGGGTTTTCTAATGATCAATAAGCCTTTTAAAATGATAAACTTGGATTAGCTAACACATTTACATTTACATTTAAGTCATTTAGCAGACGCTCTTATCCAGAGCGACTAACGTGCCATTGGAACACAGGAGTGATGGTTGCTGATATTGGGCTTTTGTACACCTATGTACAGTAGATATTCCATAGAGTCTGCCGTTGTCAGCTACAATAGTCATTTACAACATTAACAATGTCTACACTGTATTTTTGATCAATTTGATGTTATTTTAATGGACAAAGAATGTGTTTTTATTTTAAAACAAGTACATTTCTAAGTGACCCCAAACTTTTAAACGGTAGTGTACATTTTCATTGTGTTTGAGAGATCATTTGGGTATAAGTATGTTTCATTTCTTTGTTTCATCTAATGTTTGGACGTGTGACTCAAAGCTTGCAGGCAAGTCTAGCAGAGACACTAATTGCCTAATTAGGTGGAGTGTGGTAGTGGAGTGGCTGCTTTAGTGTCGTTGTCACAGAGCCACAGAGGGGGTGACAGTCATTGTGTGCCTGTCTTTGGGTAGCTCTTCATCAGTGTGCAGATGCAGCCCCCATCTCACTGCCAATCAAGGTGAACAGGTTAATCATTATATTATATTTTAGATTTGCAGCTGGTGTTTGATTGTAATGGATGCATCATATACGGCTAAGAGAGAGTAACAGAAAGGGGGGGGTGAGGCGGTGAGCGGTTGGCGAGCTGAAAAAGTTAGATGGTGAAAAAGTGGGGCAGATATATTTTAAGTTCAACTTGAGAAACGCTCATATTTTACCGAATTGCAAAATTCCCAAATTTACATGCAATCGCGACAGGTTTAGATTTAGTCATGGTATTGGTTGGGTAAGGTTGGGTAAGTGGTAGGGTAAGGTTAAGTTGAGACATGCAAGCGAGTGGTTACCAATTAATTGTATTTTATACTTCATTGTGATAACAGTCAGATTAATTAGTGGGATGCATAGATGAACAGACTGTACTCAGACAGACTGACACGAGCTGCCTATTTTGAGTGTAACAAAGGAATTGAGTAAAAGTTCTCCATTGATTGGCGAGTTGTGCCTCCCACACCTCTGATGAATTGTGGGTTTGTGACTCACAGCTGTGAGTGGAGGCACCTGGCCCTGTCCAGCCCAGGGGAACGAGGAGTGTAGATAAAGGTCATTGCAGATAGTTCATCCAGGAGCAGCACACTTCACAAGCCGGAGCTCTCTCTGCCCATGCCACCCTTGTCTATCCATCACATCATTAGGAACCAAATGAGGACAGGTTACATTAAAGAAAATAGATCTTACAGGGCATTTTACGGAGCTCCTCTTGAACAAGACGGCGCCCTCTTGAACTTTACCTCCCTATTATATTTCTACATGCTCACCCATACAAACAAAAAAACACAGTGCCTCAGACAAAGCATTTGTCTCGGAGATACCTCTGAGAATCCTCAAGCGCACTGAACAACAAGTCCCCGTGTGTTTTAATGAGAGCTCTGTTTTAGACAGTGTTGAGTGGAGATGCCTCAGTGCACTCGGCCCCCATGATAAACCCGGAACAGCGGATACTGGGGTGCAGTCAAACCTTCACCGCCTGCCCCTCACTGCTCTAGTATATGAGACTGGAGAAACACTGTCTTTCCTGTGTGTTGCCATGGTGTATATTAATCATCACATGCATGGAACATTACAAGGAGCCTTTCTCTGTCCGCTCGGGGATAGCATTTATTGGCCATGTAAGAGGGCAGGGCTATAGCTTCTGTCACATAAATAAAAACCCTGAAAATATTGTTATATAAAATGATCGGAATTGTGTGCTGACTAGGAACTCAACACTACAGCATGCATTGTTTGGCCTCGCTACATAAACCAAGTGGGTAGCGTATTTCCACTTCTCAACTAACTGTCATGTAATGGCCACCCCTTTGCTTTTACTGGCTCGTCCAATGGAACAATGTTTGTTAGTCTTGTGTGACATAGATTTTACTGTATTTGCTCCTACCTTTCTGTCCAATGGAAATGTCCCTGTCGGTTCCGTTTCTCTACATGCCCGGTGCAAAGGAGGAATTGCGAAACAGATTATCGAAGCCTTGGGTTAAATGATGACCTCCTTTCTTTCTGTAGCCTGTCCCTTTAGAGGGGAACCTACGTTTAAAATGAAGCTGCGAAAGTGGACGTGGGATATGAATAAAGCCATTGTAAGTGAATACATTTGTCTTGCTGCTGAACTCTCCTTCATTTCCCTACTGCAGAGGGAGACTAAAAGGGGGCGCCTCACTGTTTTGAGGTTAGTGGCGCCAAGCTGGAGAGGCACAACAAGCTTGCCTGGGGGGGCGGAGTGTAACCAGT
This sequence comes from Oncorhynchus gorbuscha, assembly GCF_021184085.1. Lineage (NCBI taxonomy): Eukaryota > Metazoa > Chordata > Actinopteri > Salmoniformes > Salmonidae > Oncorhynchus > Oncorhynchus gorbuscha. The sequence goes on along the minus strand of NC_060179.1, from coordinate 34,618,028 downwards.
GAGGGCAGGGGTCATGATGATGTGGAACACTCAAGTAACGATTCAATCGGCATAACATAAATAGTTCTTCCAAGTACATGGAGTGACTCATCAAGGTGAGTTTGAAGTGTATGAGAGAGCGTTACGTAAAAGGCACTTGCAGGTCCTTGTGTTTTTGTAAGAAGCAGTTCACATGAATATCAATCAGTCCAACCTAACAAGGATAATAAAATGTATTTGCCCCCTTTTTAGTCATGATCATACAGTACATTTTCATGCATGTTCACATTAGCCCTTCTAATACCAGTACAGTTTATCTTCACTGTAAACCCCAAACTTTTGAGGAAACCCATTGCTCTTATTATATAGTAGTCATTACTCAAACTAATAGTCACTGTGACCCTATAGGGGGTCCTGATTTAAGTTGTATCAGTTTTTTATGTAACGCCACCACTATGCCACGACTCCAATATAAAGTCCCAGTGTGCCTTGCCTTTTTGAGTGAATTGTAGAGTTTCCACCAAAGACTGTATTTGTTAATGACAGAGGCATGGTTGTTGAATTCGTTGATTTTCAGTCCTGCGACATTCACCAAGTGAGTTCATAGGTGAATATTATCATTAAACGCTTTATGACAATACATTACATATCTCATAAGACCAAATGTTGAGGCCTAGCTTTATCCTAATACAGCTGTCTGAAACTCATGGTTTTACAGGCCACATTAGGCCTGCAAGTAGGGTTGCAAAATTCCAGTAACTTTTCCCAGATTTTTGTCATTGTAACGATTTTCGTTGGTGGAAGAAGGAGTAGACCAAAGCGCAGGGTGGTACGTGTTCATGATGCCTTTTATAAACTGAACACTGAATACAAACAAACAAAATAATAAAGGGTAACCGAAACAGTCCCGTATGGTGAAAACACTGAAATGGAAAATAATCACCCACAACTCAAAATGGGAAAACAGGCTACCTAAGTATGGCTCTCAATCAGAGACAACGATAGACAGCTGCCTCTGATTGAGAACCATACCAGGCCAAACACATACGTAGAAAAAGGAAACCTAGACCTACAACATAGAATACCCACCCACATCACACCCTGACCAAATTAAAAATAGAAACATACAAAGCAATCTACGGTCAGGGCGTGACAGTCATCCAACCAGGATTTGTGGAAAACCTGGTAAATGTACCAGATTTTGCAACCATAGCTGCAAGTCACATTATGCTGGCATAAGTGATGTGTATTTCCTATTGGAATCCAGCCAGAGTTAGACCATCAAACAGTTGGAATTTTTATTAATCCACAACCTGCCTTCAAAATGACTGTCAGGGTTAGAAACAGTGTGAGGAGACTACCTAGGCCATTTAAAGGAACAACCATGTCAGTAACGGGTGCAAAAAAAAGTGTGTTAGAAAAATGTATGTTATTTATTTTCGTGTAGCATAAGATTAATCAATCAATCACTCAATGTACCTGCAAATACACAGATCAACCTGCAGTAGACCATGTTTGGTAAAAAGTTCATTTGTTATGACTTTTTAAACATGTGTTGATGTGACTTGAGTCAGTACCACATACATTTTTTTGTGCATTTTACCCCGTTTCTACCCAATTTCGATCTTGTCTCTTGTTGCAACTCCCCAACGGGCTCAGCCAATTGTGCATCATCCTATTGGACTCCCGATCACGGCCGGTTGTGATACACCCCAGATCGAACCCGGGTCTGTAGTGACGCCGCTAGCACTGAAGTGCAGTGCCTTAGACCGCTGCACCACTCGGGAGGCCCCACATAAACATTTTAAGTAATTATGGCTTTTCATTGACTTTGAGTTTTACTTACAAGAGGAATTTGAGTAAAAAATACACTGCATTGTTGTATGGAAAAAGTGATACACCAATATTAGTTTTCAATGTATTCCATAAAACAATGTCATTCAGTCCCATAGGGCGGCGCACAAATCGTCCAGCGTTGTCCGGGTTTGGCCGGTGTAGGCCGTCATTGTAAATAAGAATTTGTTCTTAACTGACTTACCTAGTTAAATAAAGGTAAAAAATCAATGTAAAATATTCACGTTATCTCGCTGGTGTAGGCTTTATTAATCTTTCGTATCTTTTATCTGTTACATCGTCACAGGAGATTTGTCTCAGATGGACGCATATTTTTCTCGCAGACTCTGGATTTCAAATGACAGGCCCTCTGGCTCCCTGTGTGTAGGTTGCAATCTGGGATTAATCTGTGGAATCCGGAGATGACGTTCACCTGTCACTTCCAATTCCTTGCCCAGGCCCACCGCTCCAGGCACCTGAAGGCATAACCCAGGCAGACTTCTCTGGCTCCTATATTCATATATGACATTTAGACAAGCTAGGCTTCGATTCAGAGCAACTCGAGGGCGAGGACATTGAAGCCGTAAGTAAAAGTTGAAAGGATAGAATCTTTACATGCGGGTCAAACTGGTTGCTGTGACATCAGGATGTTGTCTTTTGTGACGTCACTGTCAGGTTGTACTGGTTGTAAAAGGACCTTGACATCAGAAAGTGAAATCATTATGACATTCAGAGTAGAGAGAGGGCTCTTATTTTGAAACACCAGTACCACAAAATCAAATCAAAGTTTATTTGTCACGTGCGCTGAATACAACAGGTGTAGTAGACCTTACAGTGAAATGCTTACTTACGAGCTCTAACCAATGGTGCGGGGAAAAAAGGCGCGTGTGTGTGTGTGTGTGTGTGTGTGTGTGTGTGTGTGTGTGTGTGTGTGTGTGTGTGTGTGTGTGTGTGTGTGTGTGTGTGTGTGTGTGTGTGTGTGTGTGTGTGTGTGTGTGTGTGTGTGTGTGTGTGTGTGTAGTAAAGAAGTAAAGTAAAGAAATAAAACAACAGTAAAAGACATTTGAAAAAGAGTAGCAAGGCTATATACAGACACCTGTTAGTCAGGCAAATAAATTCATTAAAAATCCTACAATGTGATTTTATGGATTTTCTTTCTCATTTTGTCTGTCATAGTTGAAGTGTACCTATAATGAAAATTACAGGCCTCTCTCATCTTTTTTAAGTGGGAGAACTTGCACAATAGCCAATGTGCGGGAGCACTGGTTGGTCGGGCCAATTTAGGTAGTATGTATATGAATAAGATAAACAGAGAGGGGGGCACACAATGCAAGTCCGTGATCAGTAAGTTGCACCTATTATACAAATCAGGGCCGTCATGCCTATTGAGATAAATCATGCCCCCTCAAATCCATCCAATGGTGACTTCAAGATACAGCACGTTATTGATATTAATAGCGTTATACTGAAATTTAAACCTAGACAGCAAAGTTTGTCATCAGTGCTTCTGTATTCGGTTGCATGACGCCTTCAATGTGTGTCACCCAAGTTCCTGATCTGCATCCTTCCACGAGGACCCTCTCTGATCTTTGCCTATACTCACAGTTGTGAAAGCCGACTGACTGAATCCACTGATGACATGAGGACACAAAGCCGTGATCCGGTGTGTGCGTTTGTGTTTGCTGTGTCTATTATTGGAACTAGAACAACAGTCGTTCGAACGATAACAGAAACAACAGAGAGCATCTCATCCGTTGTTTTGATGACATTAATCACAGTCATCCTGACACAAAGTATAACCTAGGCAAGCTATGTTTGCGATCATTGGCTGACCTAAACAACAGTTTCTCTCATGAAATGTGTAAAGTCTGTTGTCATTGGCTGACACCAGCTGTCATGACTGTTTGGTTATGACACCTGTTGCATCATGATTATGACAGCTTTATGGGGCCCTTATGACAGTATTATGGAGACTTTATCACGGAGGGTTCAAGTATAGTGCTACAGTTTTTTGCCAGTTGAGGATGTGGGCATTCTTCTTCCGTCTCTGATATTCACATGGCAGCACTCATCAACAAACATCCACTCCCCGCTCACAACCCATGATCCTCAAGCAGCAGCTTCAGGGGGCGAGCATAATCCAATGCATCTGGTTCAGGATACCCATGTGCCCCCTGTGCCACCGCAAATTGGGATTGGCTGTGTAATCGTGTTCCCTCTCATCAATGGCGCTGTCATTCAACAACTGCTCCGTCATCGAACCTAGCTAATGTCCTAGATATGGGGCAGCCACATTTGCGTCACTGGCTGCTGTGCCTTATGCCAAGCAGTGACTCATCCCATCTGAAGCCCTGGATAGTTGGAGATGGCCCGAATGTATCATCGAATGCATCTATGATTATAGATAATCAAGCCTGGTCCCAGATCTATTGTCGCTGAAAGATTAGTGGAATCTGTGTGGGTTGCTGGACAGGTAGGATGACTGACAGTGAAGGTGAACAGGTGGTCACGTGTCAGGTGACAGAGGAATGTATGAGACTGAGGCAGGAATTCCTTTAACCATAAAGTGGTATATTTACTGGTAGTGTGGATTCATGGACGCACAGAACTTCTGGATCAGATGGATTTAGGGAAGAGAAAGCAGCGAGATCAGGCGATGGCAATTTCCTCCTTTTATGGAGTTGAGATCTGTAGGACATTTCCACCTGACCTAATTAAAGCGCCCCTGGCCCAGCTGAGTAAATGGCAATGAATTAAAGGAGTATTCCACCAACTCCATGGGCCTTTTCTACAGCCACCCCGGAAATTTGTTAATTTCCACATTCCTCAAAAAGGCTCATTGCTCCCCGTCCTCTGTCATCTCAGGGAGAGGAATCAGTCGGGCAACTGGCCGGATATATGTCCGGTTCTTCACCTGGATTTCCACTGATCTAACACGACCATCGGTCCCAGGCATTGTCTTAGTTATACGGCCCACCGGCCAGGAGGCTCGAGGCAGCTGAGGGTCCACCATCATTACTACTTGGCCAGTTTCCAGGCTGGCCATTTCTCTCCGCCATTTCCCTCTGTGCTGTAGACTTGGTAGGTAATCCCGAATGAATCGGGCCCAAAAATCGTCAGCTAAGATTTGGTTGTGTCGCCACCGGCGTCTGCCTACGAGGTTGGTATCAGCATACATGGCTTGAGGAAGTGACGCATCTCGGCGTCCCATCAAGAGCATATTCGGTGTAACCGGATCGGGGTCAGCGATGTCTGCAGAGAGATATCCCAAGGGTTTGGAGTTCAGAATCCTTTCCACCTCTATCAGGACAGTCCTTAAGACAGTTTCAGTGACAGTTTTGTCCCCTAGTACGACTCGTAAGGCCGTCTTTACAGATTTGATCTCTCGCTCCCATGTTCCTCCAAAATGAGGAGCGCCTGGAGGGTTAAATTTGAATGAGATTTGTTGGTCCATCAGCTGATCCTGGAGGCTGGGTTCCATGGCTTGGAAGGCTTCCTCCAACCTGGCTTCTCCTGCCTTGAAGTTCGTACCTCTGTCAGCCAGGATCTCGTAGGGTTTCCCCCGTCGGGAGATAAACCGCCGTAGGGCCATGAGGAAGGCTTCCGTATCCAAACTCTCCAGTAGGTCCAGGTGGACACATCTGGTTGTCAAACACTTGAATAGAATGCCCCAGCGCTTTTCCACACGACGACCTAACTTGATCATCAAGGGGCCAAAGCAATCTACTCCTGTTGACCAGGAGGGTGGTTTAAGGAGGCGCAAGCGAGAAGAGGGTAAATCTGCCATTTTGGGCACCGTACCTCCGGCCCGCCATCTCTGACATTCTACGCAGGCGTATTGGTGCTTACGAATGGCTCCTCGTCCTCCAATTATCCAGTACTTCCGCCTCATCTCCCCATAGACCCTCTCTGGCCCTGGGTGGAGAAGCCGCTCATCATAACTCTTGATGAGGAGCCTGGTAAGAGGGTGTCTGGAGTCAAGGATAATTGGGTGGATAGCATCTGGGTCCAAAACCTCCGCTTGGCGCAGCCTCCTCCGACTCTGATCACTCCAAGGATTGGATCATATTCTGGGGCAAGAGAGAGAAGACGGCTGTCCTTAGCCACTTCCCTACCGGCTTTCAGAGCTTTTAACTCCTCAGGGAAGCTAACTGCTTGTGCTTGCTGGAGGAGTAGTGTCTCTGCCGCGAGGGAGGTAGGTATAGAAGCCACCCCATCTGAGGTCTGGTTTGTGGCGGTGATCAGATCCGGCAGTGTTTGGGATTGTGTTAGGTCAGGGAGAGCAGTTGTTGGTTCCGTAGAAATGCTGTAGCATTGGGCGGACTTCCTTAACTCATGAGCTTCAGTTGGTTGCGGAGGGGCCGCACGCCTGGGGGCTGTCGGCCACTCGTTCTCTGGTTGGGACAAGAATGGTGGTCCCAAGCTCCAGCGATGGGGTTTAGCCAATTCCTTAAGGGTTTTACCTCTAGTAATGTAATCAGCAGGATTGTTTATGCTATCAACATACCTCCAGTCCTGGACTTCTGTTAGGTCTTGGATTTCAGCGATGTGAGTTCCGACGAACACCTTATGCCTGCAGGACTCCGACTTGAGCCAGGTCAATACAGTGGTCGAATCACTCCAGTAGATGACCCGTTGGATTGACAAGGTGAGCTCGGCTCGCAAGGTAGAGGCCAACTGGGCTCCGGAAAGGGCAGCACTGAGTTCCAGCCTAGGCATTGACAACTGCTTCTTGGGTGCGACCCTGGACCTGGCCATGACAAAAGAGACATGGGTGTAGCCTGCCTCCATAAGGTTATGAATCTCTCGGTTATGAACTTCTGCAAACTCAGGATTCTTCACCAGGCGTCGCTCTGTTCCACGCAGTAGTGGGAGTACAGCCCGTGTCGTGGTTGCCAGAGGAGGATGGTTGGGCACCCGTAGCAGTGGGGTTGCATACCTGCGAACGCCATCCATTTCAGTGGTGGTGGTGCTCTTCTCCAGAAGGTCAAATGCATAGGAGTCATTTTTCGAGCGAGTGACCTCCTGTAGCTTCCGGTTGGAGAAGGTGTCCATCTTCCAGAGCCTCTCAACATTCCGAAGGAGGTCAGTGGCTGCATCTGGATTGCTTCTGGTGAAGAGGACTTGCTGTGACTGTACAGCTTGGGTGGAGAGAAGTAGATGGGATGGACCTTGCACAGCCCAACCCAAGGATGTATGGACAGCAATGGGTCCTCCTTCTGGTCCAGCTCGTATAGGCTCAGTCGGGGTGACGAGATGTGGGTGGTCTGACCCAATCAGGATAAGTGGCGCTACTCTGGCCAGGTTAGGAAGAGGCAATCCTCGTAGATGAGGATATTGTTTCTGTAGAACACTTACCGGGCAGGAGTGCTCTGCGAGATTCAAGCCATCTGCCGTGAAGGCATTGGTGATGTTATAGGCCACGTCCCTGTTTCCTGAAGGTGAAATGCTAAAGGTTACAGCAGAGCCTTTCATTCGGATAACATCATGTCGCACCGTTCTGAGATTAAGGGTCTCGGGGGTCCCTTCCAGGTTAAGCTGACGGGTGGCCGCTGTGAGAATGATTGTTCTTTCTGACCCATCATCTAGAACGGCGAATGTATCAATGCTTCTCCCTTCACTTTGCAGAGTGACCTTGACCACCTTCAACATGACCCTTGGAGACCGGTTCTGCTGGTCGAGATACAGCTCCTTTGCAGCTCCTACCATGAGCATACTCTGCTCCTTCTTTGCTTGGGGAAATAGATCATGCAACACGGTGAGATGGATTTCTTTACAACGGTTGCAGGGTTTCCTCAATGTGCAGGTCTCCACCTTATGGCTACGGGCACACTTGTAGCATCGCTCGCCTGAAGTGATCCAGGCCTTCAATTGAGTTTGAGTGAGCTTTTTTACTCTGGGGCATGAGCCAAGGAAGTGCCCCTTACTATTGCAATATGGGCAGTAAGGCTGGAATTTGATGTTCTTGCTCTTGAGAGGGGTCTTCTTCCCGGGTTCCTCCCCGGCCTCACTATTTAAGTACATGGTAGTGGGATTTGGTCTTTTCTGTCCCTGCTGGCGTTCAAACTCCTTCCTTCCCCCTATGGCTATGGCGGAGATTGTGGCCTGGTGAGCGATGCTCTTCGCCTTTGCCTTCACCTCCAACCATGTGGCCAGGTCTCTGAGAGCATAGGTGCTTCTCGAGCCCTCTTTCAGGATGCCCTTATTCAAACAATGTTCAATGAAACTGTCTCTGAGGTACACTGGAAGTTTGCTGAGAAGCCTGTCCACGTGGGAGCCACATTTAAGCTCGTTCCCGTCTTCTCCTTCAACGGATTGGAGCATAGAGGTCAGGGATTGGACAGCCAGGGAGAATTCTTGGAATGCAGCATGGTCTCCCATTTTAATTGGAGACGTGTTCAGGATGTTGTTTAGTTCATTCTGGACTAGCTGACGTGGCTCACCATATCTCGCCTTCAGGGCCTGGAGAGCTGCAGTGTATGGTGTTGCGGAGTGCATAAAGGATTGGGCCAGCCTGTATGCACTGGGAAACCGCAAATGATCCATTAGTACTTGGTATTTGTAGCGTTCTGACAGATGACCGTGAATACCCAGTAGGCTCTCCAATGCCATTTCCAAAAGGACAAATTCACTCTCCTTTCCGTTTTCAAAGTATGGCAGTTTGGGTCTGGGAATTCCATAGGCTGAGGCTACTAGAAGTTTCATAATGTTGGCTCCCTCTTCTGGTTGCGTGAAGGATAAACCCGGGACTTCTGATGAGCCCACTGTGGCCTCATTGGGCCGGTCACCTACTGTCCCAGACCCACCATTTGTGGCAGCCGGAATTGGGCGAGAGCCCTCCGACCTGTTGTTTGAGGACTGGCCTGGCCCTGGATGAAAGGAACGATTTGCCTTGGTTGGTAATTGGCGGAAAGGCGAAGGAGTGATGCTTTGTCCAGATGGAGGAATGCTAACTTGTGTCACTGGCATAGAGGGCGTTGGCGGAGCGGCCCGTCTCCCGTGCTCCGTGCTGGCTGTTGACCCCGGAGCCTCCGAGGACTGTGTGCCATGCTGTACCAGAGGGGCAGATTGGGAAAGAAAGGCAGACAGTTCAGGTCTATGTGGAGGGGTGGTCAGGTCAACTCCCTGTTCGTTCCTCTCCAGGAAGGATGAGACCATCCGTGCCTCCTCTAATTCCCTTCTGGCTTGACGGTGCCGTCGCTGCTGTGCCAGGTCCTTGGCAATGAATTCCCTTTCCTGTAGAGCTCTACGGGCCTGCACATCCAATTGGTGACATCGTTCGTCAGCCTGTCGTTCCTCCTCAATCTGATGCTCAATTTCCTCCAAAGCTAATAGTTTCATCCTCTCTTGTAGGACATCGTTCTGTGAATTGCTGAGGGCTAGTGAATGGCGGCTGCCATGGCCACTTCCAAAGGGGTATCCACTGGTCGAACTCCCACTCCGTCTAGAGTGCTTCGACGATTTCCCATTAGTTAAGGGGTGAGCGGAGCCTGCCTCTGGAAGCTGGTCGACCTGTGCAGTGGGAGTTACCTCTTCCATAGGTTCCTCACGTAGACCACTTTCCTGCTCCAAAGCAGTTTCCGGTCCTTGGCTCAGAGGGGATGGTTGATGGCTGAAACATATAGTTGATCCATCAACTCTTTGAGCTCTGGTGGGCTTGCCCTTTGATGTCGGAACCTCGACCACATAGTCCTTAAGATAACCAGGTGCTTGCCTGGTTCTTCTGGTGCTGCTGGTGGTTGAGGATGAAGCCTTTGTTGCTTTAGGCTTAGCTCCTGGATATTTCCTTTGTTCCAAGACCTTTCCCTCAGCTGCTCTCTCCTCCTCTCTTCTTCCTTCAAGTGGAGACAATTCTTCCCTCTCCGCCTCCATTTCCTTTTCATCTGTCTTTGGTTCAGTCATCATCCGGCTCAAAGGACCATTGAAAGATTAGTGGAATCTGTGTGGGTTGCTGGACAGGTAGGATGACTGACAGTGAAGGTGAACAGGTGGTCACGTGTCAGGTGACAGAGGAATGTATGAGACTGAGGCAGGAATTCCTTTAACCATAAAGTGGTATATTTACTGGTAGTGTGGATTCATGGACGCACAGAACTTCTGGATCAGATGGATTTAGGGAAGAGAAAGCAGCGAGATCAGGCGATGGCAAGTTCCTCCTTTTATGGAGTTGAGATCTGTAGGACATTTCCACCTGACCTAATTAAAGCGCCCCTGGCCCAGCTGAGTAAATGGCAATGAATTAAAGGAGTATTCCACCAACTCCATGGGCCTTTTCTACAGTCGCTGTCGAGCAGTTGACAAGACAGCACAAACCTATCTGTGACCAGGCTATTGTTAATCCCCTGCTCTCTAACAAAATGTTAGGTATCTGTTTTGGCTTCCTGGTTACGTTTTTTTGTGTCTTTTATCTTTAGGGGGTGAATTCATGGCAGGACAATAAAAGTGGGAGAATGACTGACAACTGGAACATCTCAGTTTCAGATCCTAGGTACCATCCAGTGCCGTTGTGCCCTTGAGCAAGACAATTAACCTCTAAGCCTTGCTCCAGGGTTGCTGCAATGCGGCTGACCTTGTGCTAATCGCAACTGGGTGCTGTGCATTTGTGTTGTCTGGGGAGCATATTCTATCATTTTATATTTTGTTCATTGGGAATGTCTAAATGGTTCTTACATACAGTGGATAAGCTTCGTGTAAACATTGGAGGCCACTGCAAATAAAAGGAAAACAAGAGAAAGTACTTGTTCGGGGGAACAATAGCTTCTTTACATTCATTTCTAACAGCTGTAAGTCTGTCTGGAAAGTGACACAAGCTGTAGCTATAAGAGTAGACTTGTAACCCAACATCCCTTATCAGCAAGGAGAATCATAATTCAAAACCCCTTGACTTTTTTTCCTTCCACAAACACATCGGTGTCTCCTCAATAACTAATGAATTTACTAAATGCACTGTTTGCTCTCCCAAGGCTCACATTATGTAAATAACGAACTCGGGTTTACAGATCAGTTTCGGTGGCCCTCTGCTTCCTCCAGCTACAGTGATCTATAAACCATATGCTTCCATTCATTCAGATGTGATGGGGAGGCTGGACACAAACAAGGCAGAGCAGTGAAAGCGAAGTTGGCAACACGCTGTATTTATGATAGTGTCTTACATGACTGTGCAGAGTGACCTCAAGTGAACCCTCTTTCCCTTCAATCGAGTGAAATAAAAAATGCCATTTATTTATTTTTTGCTCTGAAAATCCCGAAACAGAGTTCCCAGAAACTGTTTAAGGGGGGAAAACAACACAGTCAAATAATGGTCATTGGAGGCCAGGAATGTGTTGTGTGTCTATTCGTGAACATGCACTGGGCTCTCGTGTTATTTTTTTGTCCATTTATCATGCTGCATTAAATCAACATATGGATTAGCTTAAAAGAACAAAAAAAAGTGTTAAATCAACACTGAACGTGTTGTGTCTGTGGACCAATATAGATGCCCATATAGATGCCAGAACAGTGTTTACATTCCAGGTAGCAGATAATGGACCTTATCAGATATTTATGTAGTTGGTGCTGTATATTAACTAACAATAACTAATATACATGGGTTCTAACTTAAAACATTCTTTGTAAGTTTACAATTAATTGCACAACTTATTCTCCCCACATATAAAAACAATGAAAACTGCCTGAAAGCCACAAAGGCAATATATTCTATATTTCTATGACTCACACGGTGGAGGAACATTTTGCCAGTAAACTGTAAACTGTCAACTGTAAACTGTACACTAGTGCGCATCAAAGTGGTACTTCACTTTTTACGATGGAAAATAGTTGTGAGGATCTTTCAACAATATTCACAACATATTGGCACAATTACAATCTTTAATCAGTTACATGTGAACAAATGTATTTGAGTGAACATTAGGAAGCCAGCAGCAGATGAAACAGAAAGTGAATTCTCCTCCCTCTTCATCCGGTTTTAACTTGTGGCTCTGACTTTCTAACTAGCTAGGTTTTAGATATTATATAAGTTGGAAGAGGATAGCTATAGCAAGCTTACATTATCTCCTGCCCCTTAAATAAATTACATTATATATATATAATTGATATATATATATATGTGTGTGTAAGAAACCAAATTAAAGCTACACTTGTTGTGAATCCAGCCAACATGTCAGATTTCAAAAAGGCTTTTCGGCGAAAGCAAACAATGTTATTATCTGAGGATAGCACCTACGCAAACAAATAGAGAAAGCATATTTCAACCCTGCAGGCGTGACACAAAATGCAAAAATAAACATTTAAATCATGCCTTAGCTTTGACAAGCTTCTTTTGTTGGCACTCCAATATGTCCCATAAACACCACAAATGGTCCTTTTGTTCGATTAATTCTGTCGATATATATCCAAAATGTCCATTTATTTGGCGCGTTTGATCCATAAAAACAGCGGTTCTTAATTGCGCAACGTGACTACAAAATATCTCAAATGTTACCTGTAAACTTTTCCAAAACATTTCAAACTACTTTTGTAATACAACTTTATGTATTTTTTAAAGTAAATAATCGATAAAAATGAATACGGGATGATCTGTGTTCAACACAGGAAGAAAACAAACTGACGCTACCTTTCTGTTCACACACCTCTATCTGATAGTACACTTGAAGAGACCCTCATTTTGAAGAGGGCTACTTCTTCATTACACAAAGGAAAAACCTCAACCAATTTCTAAAGACTGGTGACATCCAGTGGAAGCGGTAGGAACTGCAAGAAGGTCCCTTAGAGATCTGGATTCCCAATGAAAACCCATTGAAAGAGAGTGACCTCAAAACAAAAAATATCTGAATGGTTTGTCCTCGGGGTTTCGCCTCCTACATAAGCTATGTTATACTCACAGACATGATTCAAACAGTTTTAGAAACCTCAGTGTGTTTTCTATCCAAATCTACTAATAATATGCATATCTCATCTTCTGGGGATGAGTAGCAGGCAGTTGAATTTGTCATGCATTTCATCCGGACGTGAAAATATTGTCACCCTGTCACCAAGAAGTTAAAACTGCACAATTTTCTTTGCACCCTTGATACAATCTGTAGAATTGGAGGAAATAATCTTTACACCTGCAAAATTCTCTCCACCAACAAGAGGGATATGAACAGTTTGTCATGAACAATGCTTGTACCCATAGAAATAGATGTGGCGTGTGCGCACACGCAGGGGGGTGCAGGATGTTCCCAAATGCTGGAGTAAAAAGTTTGGGAGCCCCTGCCCTAGCCCATAGAAGATGTCAGAATATATGGCCTGGGCCCTAGGACCATGTCCCAGGACTACCTGACATGAGGACTCCTTGCTGTCCCCAGTCCACCTGGCCATGCTCCTGCTCCAGTTTCAACTGTTCTGCCTTACTATTATTCAACCATGCTGGTCATTTATGAACATTTGAACATCTTGGCCACGTTCTGTTATAATCTCCACCCGGCACAGCCAGAAGAGGACTGGCCACCCCACATATGCTCTCTCTAATTCTCTCTTTCTTTCTCTCTCTTGGAGGACCTGAGCCCTAGGACCGTGCCCCAGGACTACCTGACATGATGGCTCCTTGCTGTCCCCAGTCCACCTGACTGTGCTGCTGCTCCAGTTTCAACTGTTCTGCCTTATTATTATTTGACCATGCTGGTCATTTATGAACATTTGAACATCTTGGTCATGTTCTGTTATAATCTCTACCCGGCACAGCCAGAAGAGGACTGGCCACCCCACATAGCCCGGTTCCTCTCTAGGTTTCTTCCTAGGTTTTGGCCTTTCTAGGGAGTTTTTCCTAGCCACCGTGCTTTTACACCTGCATTGTTTGCTGTTTGGGGTTTTAGGCTGGGTTTCTGTACAGCACTTTGAGATATCAGCTGATGTACGAAGGGCTATATAAATAATTTTGATTTGATTTGATTTGATTTGATATTCTGCTGGAGGAGTCCATCAACCCGCACAGATCCATTCGACAAATCATCCACACACACACACACACAGGCACACACATATCCGAGTGCAGTCAGTCAGCAGCTCCCAAAACACAACTCATGGCGAGCTCCAGAAATAAATGTTCCCATTGACCAAAATCCACACTCCACCCTTCCAAAGAAAGCCTGGCTTTCCCAGAGCCACAGAATGACCAAATTACCGCAACGCACAGCCCCCACAAACACCTTGAAAACGACTCTTTCCCATAGGCTTGTACTATCTATGATAGCATCAGAAGTGAGCTACCCACAGCTGGCAGACATGTTTAAATTTGGTTCGTTTTATCAGTGTTATTTAGATGGAAGACGTGAGCTAAATGCTATAGCTCTATAGCTAGCTATTGTTAGCATAGAGGTAGCAGCTAGCTCTTTCACCTACCCAGTTCCCTGCCAGTGATAATGCTTGGCCTCTGCTGGTGCTGCTGGCTGTTTGAGATACTTTAGAAGCCAGTTAATGATATGAACATAATCCACTTTGAGAAGCAAATTCTTGCTGAAGCCCTCCTTCCGTTGTTGATAGCTGTGGAAGTTGTCAGGGACGAAATGTGCCCCGCAGATTGACGAGTAGAGATGATTTGGAGAAAACCTCAAACCCAACTTTCAGAACAACATTACAATATTCTAACAATTGATTTAAGATTTGAGAATGATTTATTGGGATGCTCTAAGTTACTATTATATGTTTTTCTGCCATTGAGAAGTAGGAGCTAAACTCCCTTTTAAATTAACACACTGCTTAGTGTATATTCAAATATTTCCCAGAGTGTCTTGCATTTCAAGTAAATTGCATTACCACCCATTATTGTATTTGTTAATGACAGAGACAAGGTTGTTGCATTCATCCATTTTTTGGTCTGATGGACTTTACCAAGTGAGATCCTAAACTAATATGTTATCATTTAAAAAAAGTAACAATTTAACACAATACCATATGTATTTCATAAGGCCTTATTTTGAGAGCCTAGTTTTACCCTAAAACACGGCCTGAAACTCATACCAGAGATCTGAATATAATGACGAGATGCTCAGTCATGTCTCCGCCCTAACAATGGGAGTCGTTGTCCCATATGCGGGAATGCAAGTGACATGCTTAGGTCCAAAATAAGCCCATAGAAACACATTGAGCTTATTTTGGACAGATGTTGGACGAGAGTGAAATCTTCGCTGCATCCTCTTCTTCTTCTTCTTTGGGATTTGGTTGGCGGATCGCATTCAACTTTTAGGTGCATACACCGCCACCCATTGTACTGAAGTGTGAGGCCAGTCACGGCCTACCTACATTCAATTCCATTAATTAGTCATGCTCCTCTAAGAAAGTGAAATGTAGTCCTAGACACCACCACATACTCTCATTAAAAACCCACTAACCCATTGCACTTGCTGAAGCATAAATTACTCGTTGGCCTATCCCTCTGTGCTGGCACAAATCTACTACTCAGGATCCCTCAACCTTGACCCATCCTCTACGTTTTTTCACTGCCTCAGCATACGACACCCACTGCACTACTCTGACTCTGGCCACTTCAACATGCCTCTCTCGCACCGGATATTTCCGATCCCCAGCAACATGGACACCCCTGCAGTTAACACACACAACATTACATTACATTACATTACATTACATTTAAGTCATTTAGCAGACGCTCTTATCCAGAGCGACTTACAAATTGGTGCATTCACCTTATGACATCCAGTGGGACAGTCACTTAACAATAGTGCATCTAAAACTTAGGGGGGGGGTGGGGTGAGAGGGATTACTTAACCTATCCTAGGTATTCCTTAAAGAGGTGGGGTTTCAGGTGTCTCCGGAAGGTGGTGATTGACTCCGCTGTCCTGGCGTCGTGAGGGAGTTTGTTCCACCATTGGGGGGCCAGGGCAGCGAACAGTTTTGACTGGGCTGAGCGGGAGCTGTACTTCCTCAGTGGTAGGGAGGCGAGCAGGCCAGAGGTGGATGAACGCAGTGCCCTTGTTTGGGTGTAGGGCCTGATCAGAGCCTGGAGGTACTGAGGTGCCGTTCCCCTCACAGCTCCGTAGGCAAGCACCATGGTCTTGTAGCAGATGCGAGCTTCAACTGGAAGCCAGTGGAGAGAACGGAGGAGCGGGGTGACGTGAGAGAACTTGGGAAGGTTGAACACCAGACGGGCTGCGGCGTTCTGGATGAGTTGAAGGGGTTTAATGGCACAGGCAGGGAGCCCAGCCAACAGCGAGTTGCAGTAATCCAGACGGGAGATGACAAGTGCCTGGATTAGGACCTGCGCCGCTTCCTGTGTGAGGCAGGGTCGTACTCTGCGGATGTTGTAGAGCATGAACCTACAGGAACGGGCCACCGCCTTGATGTTAGTTGAGAACGACAGGGTGTTGTCCAGGATCACGCCAAGGTTCTTGGCGCTCTGGGAGGAGGACACAATGGAGTTGTCGACCGTGATGGCGAGATCATGGAACGGGCAGTCCTTCCCGGGAGGAAGAGCAGCTCCGTCTTGCCGAGGTTCAGCTTGAGGTGGTGATCCGTCATCCACACTGATATGTCTGCCAGACATGCAGAGATGCGATTCGCCACCTGGTCATCAGAAGGGGGAAAGGAGAAGATTAATTGTGTGTCGTCTGCATAGCAATGATAAGAGAGACCATGTGAGGTTATGACAGAGCCAAGTGACTTGGTGTATAGCGAGAATAGGAGAGGGCCAAGAACAGAGCCCTGGGGGACACCAGTGGTGAGAGCGCGTGGTGAGGAGACAGATTCTCGCCACGCCACCTGGTAGGAGCGACCTGTCAGGTAGGACGCAATCCAAGCGTGGGCCGCGCCGGAGATGCCCAACTCGGAGAGGGTGGAGAGGAGGATCTGATGGTTCACAGTATCGAAGGCAGCCGATAGATCTAGAAGGATGAGAGCAGAGGAGAGAGAGTTAGCTTTAGCAGTGCGGAGCGCCTCCGTGATACAGAGGAGAGCAGTCTCAGTTGAATGACTAGTCTTGAAACCTGACTGATTTGGATCAAGAAGGTCATTCAGAGAGAGATAGCGGGAGAGCTGGCCAAGGACGGCACGTTCAAGAGTTTTGGAGAGAAAAGAAAGAAGGGATACTGGTCTGTAATTGTTGACATCAGAGGGATCGAGTGTAGGTTTTTTCAGAAGGGGTGCAACTCTCGCTCTCTTGAAGACGGAAGGGACGTAGCCAACGGTCAGGGATGAGTTGATGAGCGAGGTGAGGTAAGGGAGAAGGTCTCCGGAAATGGTCTGGAGAAGAGAGGAGGGGATAGGGTCAAGCGGGCAGGTTGTTGGGCGGCCGGCCGTCACAAGACGCGAGATTTCATCTGGAGAGAGAGGGAGAAAGAGGTCAGAGCACAGGGTAGGGCAGTGTGAGCAGAACCAGCGGTGTCGTTTGACTTAGCAAACGAGGATCGGATGTCGTCGACCTTCTTTTCAAAATGGTTGACGAAGTCATCTGCAGAGAGGGAGGAGGGGGGAGGGGGCGGAGGATTCAGGAGGGAGGAGAAGGTGGCAAAGAGCTTCCTAGGGTTAGAGGCAGATGCTTGGAATTTAGCGTGGTAGAAAGTGGCTTTAGCAGCAGAGACAGAGGAGGAAAATGTAGAGAGGAGGGAGTGAAAGGATGCCAGGTCCGCAGGGAGGCGAGTTTTCCTCCATTTCCGCTCGGCTGCCCGGAGCCCTGTTCTGTGAGCTCGCAATGAGTCATCGAGCCACGGAGCGGGAGGGGAGGACCGAGCCGGCCTGGAGGATAGGGGACATAGAGAGTCAAGGGATGCAGAGAGGGAGGAGAGGAGGGTTGAGGAGGCAGAATCAGGAGATAGGTGGGAGAAGGTTTGAGCGGAGGGAAGAGATGATAGGATGGAAGAGGAGAGAGTAGCGGGGGAGAGAGAGCGAAGGTTGGGACGGCGCGATACCATCCGAGTAGGGGCAGTGTGGGAGGTGTTGGATGAGAGCGAGAGGGAAAAGGATACAAGGCAGTGGTCGGAGACTTGGAGGGGAGTTGCAGTGAGGTTAGTGGAAGAACAGCATCTAGTAAAGATGAGGTCGAGCGTATTGCCTGCCTTGTGAGTAGGGGGGAAGGTGAGAGGGTGAGGTCAAAAGAGGAGAGGAGTGGAAAGAAGGAGGCAGAGAGGAAAGAGTCAAAGGTAGATGTGGGGAGGTTAAAGTCGCCCAGAACTGTGAGAGGTGAGCCGTCCTCAGGAAAGGAGCTTATCAAGGCATCAAGCTCATTGATGAACTCTCCGAGGGAACCTGGAGGGCGATAAATGATAAGGATGTTAAGCTTGAAAGGGCTAGTAACTGTGACAGCATGGAATTCAAAGGAGGCGATAGACAGATGGGTAAGGGGAGAAAGAGAGAATGACCACTTGGGAGAGATGAGGATCCCGGTGCCACCACCCCGCTGACCAGACGCTCTCGGGGTGTGCGAGAACACGTGGGCGGACGAAGAGAGAGCAGTAGGAGTAGCAGTGTTGTCTGTGGTGATCCATGTTTCCGTCAGTGCCAAGAAGTCGAGGGACTGGAGGGAGGCATAGGCTGAGATGAACTCTGCCTTGTTGACCGCAGATTGGCAGTTCCAGAGGCTACCGGAGACCTGGAACTCCACGTGGGTCGTGCGCGCTGGGACCACCAGAGTAGGGTGGCCGCGGCCACGCGGTGAGGAGCGTTTGTATGGTCTGTGCAGAGAGGAGAGAACAGGGATAAACAGACACATAGTTGACAGGCTACAGAAGAGGCTACGCTAATGCAAAGGAGATTGGAATGACAAGTGGACTACACGTCTCGAATGTTCAGAAAGTTAAGCTACGTAGCAAGAATCTTATTGACTAAAATGATTAAAATGATACAGTACTGCTGAAGTAGGCCAGCTGGCAGTGGGTGCGTTGTTGACACTACACTAATCAAGTCATTCCGTTGAGTGTAATAGTTTCTGCAGTGTTGCTATTCGGGGCTAGCAGGCTAGCTAGCAGTGTTGTTTACGTTACGTTGCGTTAAAAGAACGACAATAGATGGCTAGCGAACCTAGAAAATCGCTCTAGACTACACAATTATCTTTGATACAAAGACGGCTATGTAGCTAGCTAAGTAGCTAGCTACGATCAAACAAATCAAACCGTTGTACTGTAATGAAATGAAGTGAAAATGTGATACAACCTGTGAATGCGACCGGGTAGTTGAGTTCTATACAGAAGACGTTGGCTAGCGTTGGCTAGCTGTTGGCTAGCTAGCAGAGTCACCTACGTTAAGGACGACAAATAGCTGGCTAGCTAACCTCGGTAAATTAAGATAATCACTCTAAGACTACACACTCTAAACCTAAACAACACAATTATCTTGGATACGATGATACGATGATACGAAGACAGCAAAGACAGCTATGTAGGTAGCTAACACTAAACTAATCAAGTCGTTCAGTTGAGTGTAAAAGTTTCTCAGTGCAGCTAATCAGTGGACGTTAGCTAGCTGGCTAGTGAAGACTACGTTAGGACGGCGAAATACGATAATTACGCAATTATCTTTGATACAAAGACGGCTATGTAGCTAGCTGAGAAGAAATTGCTAAGATACCGTTGTGATATAATGAAATATAATGAAAAAGTTATACTACCCGTTGGAGCGACGTGCAGATGCGACCACTCGCTCCAACCGGAACCACAACTTTATCCAACAGAACTACACAATCCTCTGTCCCATGCCCTGCTGCACACTTCCCACATCTTGGAATCTCCTTCCTCCACACTGCAGCAACATGTCCATAATTGTTACACCTGAAATAACACAGTGGATTTGACACAAAAGCTCAAACAGGATAACTGATATATCCTAACATGACTTCGTCGGGTACAGACTCTGACTCAAAACTCAAAAGGACTGACAGTGACTCGTCTGTTTCACCACGCTCCCCACCAAACGACGGGTGTCACAAACGCGAGGAACCTTCAACACTTAACGCTACCCCAGAAATCACTCTTTTCAATGGTGCCCTGTTCCTAAGAGCAAAGCAAGAAACAGATCTTGACCCAAGTTGCGTGACATAGAGCGCCTGCTCCCCTTGGTGAGAAGAAACACAAAGAACTATCACTACAGGTTACCTTCACTGATTCAACTGCACCCAACTCCTTTCTCACCCACCCTGAAATCACAAATGGATCCGCCAAAAGGCAAGTGTCCACTTTCTCCCCAAAATTCACGACTACTGGACCACATTCTTCTGTAGCCTGTACAAATTCAGCAATCCTTACCACAGGTACTTCATCCTCACTCTCATCAGGTTCCATCTCTGATCTGCTGGAGCACGTATCCCTCTTTTTGCACTTGAAGCTGTCACTTTGAAGCCACGCCCATCATTATCATATTTCCCAGCATGCTCTATTTCAGGTTGATTTTATCTTTGTGCATTGTTTGATTAATCTTATGCCACACCAAGTTAAATCAATATTTATTTGTCAAATCCAATCTGTTAGTGTCTTTATACCCATTTTTGTCATGTTTGTTTGAGTTAAAATCTGTTAAGTAGTCTCCTATGTGTTTGAAATCTGCTTGTGAGGAATAATGCTAACTGTTGGATAGTCTAAGTCATCTGGATTCCAATGAGAATTGCACATTGATTTGCAAGAAAGAATAATGTTACTTGCAGGTAGAGTTGTGGGGTCCTGGGAACTTTCCCAGGTCTTCCAGAAACCCTGGTTGGAAGTT
This sequence comes from Oncorhynchus gorbuscha, assembly GCF_021184085.1. NCBI lineage: Eukaryota > Metazoa > Chordata > Actinopteri > Salmoniformes > Salmonidae > Oncorhynchus > Oncorhynchus gorbuscha. The sequence continues at coordinate 34,597,538 of NC_060179.1, read as the reverse complement.
TTGTGGGAATGGAAAAAGGAACTCTGAAATCCTTCTAATATGAACAGTCAAAATCATATTTTTAATTAAATGTGATGATAATTTAAGGATGCCAGAACAAAGCGTACCATCACATTTAATGAAAAACATGAAATGACTGTTGCTTCTTCATTGATGAAGTTTCATCATAGATTTACTGGTCCCCTCCCTCATGTCAATAAGGAGACAAGGTGACATCACCTTAACTTTAATTTTAATACACCAACGCCTAATTTAAACATTGGAGAAGGCGTGTTTGCAGAGGGGAGTGGTTTTTGTAGCAAGTTCGCTACTCTACTGGTGCCAGTAGGGTGTCAGCAAACTGTTTACCCTATTAATCTATGGCAAAGATACTTATATGTATCCCCTTTCATCTGTGTCTGGTGTTAGCTAGTTACTGGAGCTCTGAAGCATGTGTCGAAATCACTAAGCAGTTTATTTCAAGCACTGTGCTGACTCGAGGACAAGATTGGATGGAGACAAAGGGTGTTGCTCCACAGCAAGCGAATCGAGGAATCCAGTAGACAGTAGAGTGTGCTTGTTTGAATTGGAAACGTGTTGCGGCAGCTGTTGATAAAGAGGAACATCAAGACGAAGCAGCTGCTTTACAAGTGGGATGTGTTGTTAAGCGTCACGCCTTGAGGGTTTCGTTCTAATTGTATGGAAATTGTGACAGCCGGTTAAATGGCGTCCCTTGACAAGGCAAGAACAAGATGTATGTCAGAAGGGCAGTATTATCATAAGGAAACTTCTACTTGGAATACGGAGGAGGAATGGAGGGAAAAGAGAGGCAGAGGAGGTCTAAGAGAGAGGAAGGAAAAGGGTGTGCTTGAGTCGGTTAAAAATGGAGGGAAAACGGAGATGGTTTGTTCAAGAAGAATTGTCGAAAGTGTAACCAGAGTGAGTTGAAGAGCGGAGGAGAAATGGAAGTGAATGAGGACAAAGTATCAGAGGTGGCAGGTGTGGTGAAGTTCTCGAACAACGAGGCTTGCACCGAGGATCAGGATAAAGGTGAGTCTGTGACAGTAGGAGTGAAGATTTTGGAAAAATTGAGGGTGAGTGAAAACAGAGTTGGGTGCTGTGGAATCGGTGAGGGTAACCCGAAGTTGCCTTGTGATAATTGTTTCTGTTTCTGCTGGTCAGACGGAGCGGGCGTTCCATGTTAAAAGAATGGGGGGCAAGAAAAGAGAGCCATTGAACGAAGTGATTACTGGGGTAGCTGTAAATGTAAAAGCTGGCCAACTGAAGGGGAAGATTCCCGGTGTTTGTGATGCTCATCGTTTGGTGCGACGCAGACAGGGTGGCGTGAGTGGTGAAACAGAAGAGTCAGTGTCTGTTCTATTGAGTTTTGATGTTGAGACTGTCTGACAAAGTGATGTTACGATATATAAGAGAATTGAGAAGTGTGCAGGGCATGAGACAAAGAAATGTGTCGCACTGGGGAAAGTAGTGGTATGTGTTAATGGTAGGGGTGTCCATGGGGCCAGGGTTCAGAAATGTCCCTTGCAAGAGAGGCAGGTTGAGGTTTCCAGGGTTAGAGTAGTGCAGAAGATGTCATATGCAGTGAAGAACGGAGCGGAAGATGGGTCAAGCGGTAGGGATCCCGAGAGGAGTGGTGTGAGTAGTAGATCTGTACAAGTATGGAGGGATCAACCAACAAGTGATATATGTTTCAGTAACATTGGATATTTTACATTTATAACAATGGTTATCAACGGTACTGCAAGGATGGAACGTGAATCGCAGAAAATGTAGGTTGTGGTGGCAGCTGCAGAGAGGTATTTGGGTGTGCGAGAGTTGACGTCAGAAGAGTTACAGGGTGTGTGGTATTTATTTATGGCATTTGGTATGGAATGGTATTTAGTATGGTATTTATTTACTATTATTATTTTCTTTTTTAGTGAGTGTAGTGTTAGATGGTAGGGTATTTGTTTATGTTTTTTTTCAAGCAAAGTGTAAGGGAGTTATACTCCAGTCTACAATAGTAGGTGGCAGTTCTGCAACATTTATTGGGATACCAACCGTCATTAAACCTCACCGAAGAAGAAGAAGTGTGCTGACGCTTTATCAGAAGCACGTGATCATTGACGCCTGAAGCTTCATTTAGTTGAATAGCCACCTGATTGGTTTGGTATGGGTTTAGGTAGAAAACAAAAAGGCTACACTGCACATGCGCTACGGCGTCATATATAAAAATGTGGCTGTTCTAAATGATTTTGACCAGCAGGTGTCACTAGTGTACACTGTGTTCCCCAAAGCCTCGAGTAATGAACCTATTTTCAACACAATTGCCTGGAAATTCTCAATGCTTCAGGAAGCTTTGTTTCCCCATCACTAATTACTGGCTACCTAGGTCTTTAGTCAGCACGTAACAAAAGGGGGGAATGGTGGTTCAAAACTCCAACGTGTGTAATCAGAATGAGTGCCAGGGTTGGGAAAACAAAGCGCTGAGACTACCTAAAGCATCTACATTGGATCATTTTCTGTGTGGGAATGTCACCATGTGAAGTGTTCCAAAAAGAAATTCACATGAAATTGTGATTTTCCATGAGAAGTCATGTCCATTACGGGGGTGCCAGCAATTTCGATTTACTGCTACGCCGCCAGGTTGGTGGCCATGACAGAGAATCGGCAACAGATTTATTGGCAATGCACTGCTAAAATCTGCCCAGAATCAAGTCAATAACTGTTTAATTAGCTGACAACACGTAGCAGTGCTCAGGGACACTTGACATTAATACTCTCAGGATTTGAACTTGCGACCTTTTAGTCCGGAGTGCCAAAATCAAATCAAATCAAATCAAATTTATTTATATAGCCCTTCGTACATCAGCTGATATCTCAAAGTGCTGTACAGAAACCCAGCCTAAAACCCCAAACAGCAAACAATGCAGGTGTAAAAGCACGGTGGCTAGGAAAAACTCCCTAGAAAGGCCAAAACCTAGGAAGAAACCTAGAGAGGAACCGGGCTATGTGGGGTGGCCAGTCCTCTTCTGGCTGTGCCGGGTAGAGATTATAACAGAACATGACCAAGATGTTCAAATGTTCATAAATGACCAGCATGGTCAAATAATAATAAGGCAGAACAGTTGAAACTGGAGCAGCAGCACAGTCAGATGGACTGGGGACAGCAAGGAGCCATCATGTCAGGTAGTCCTGGGGCACGGTCCTAGGGCTCAGGTCCTCCGAGAGAGAGAAAGAAAGAGAGAATTAGAGAGAGCATATGTGGGGTGGCCAGTCCTCTTCTGGCTGTGCCAGGTGGAGATTATAACAGAACGTGGCCAAGATGTTCAAATGTTCATAAATGACCAGCATGGTTGAATAATAGTAAGGCAGAACAGTTGAAACTGGAGCAGGAGCATGGCCAGGTGGACTGGGGACAGCAAGGAGTCCTCATGTCAGGTAGTCCTGGGACATGGTCCTAGGGCCCAGGCCAGTTGAAACTGGAGCAGCAGCATGGCCAGGTGGACTGGGGACAGCAAGGAGTCATCATGTCAGGTAGTCCTGGGGCATGGTTCTAGGGCTCAGGTCCTCCGAGAGAGAGAAAGAAAGAGAGAAGGAGAGAATTAGAGAACGCACACTTAGATTTACACAGGACACCGAATAGGACAGGAGAAGTACTCCAGATAAACAAACTGACCCTAGCCCCCGACACATAAACTACTGCAGCATAAATACTGGAGGCTGAGACAGGAGGGGTCAGGAGACACTGTGGCCCCATCCGAGGACACCCCGGACAGGGCCAAACAGGAAGGATATAACCCCACCCACTTTGCCAAAGCACAGCCCCCACACCACTAGAGGGAAATCTTCAACCACCAACTTACCACCCTGAGACAAGGCCGAGTATAGCCCACAAAGATCTCCGACACGGTACAACCCAAGGGGGGGGGGAACCCAGACAGGCCGACCACAACAGTGAATCAACCCACCCAGGTGACGCATCCCCCCCCAGGGACGGCACGAGAGAGCCCCAGCAAGCCAGTGACTCAGCCCCCGTAACAGGGTTAGAGGCAGAGAATCCCAGTGGAAAAAGGGGAACCGGCCAGGCAGAGACAGCAAGGGCGGTTCGTTGCTCCAGAGCCTTTCCGTTCACCTTCCCACTCCTGGGCCAGACTACACTCAATCATATGACCCACTGAAGAGATGAGTCTTCAGTAAAGACTTAAAGGTTGAGACCGAGTTTGCGTCTCTGACATGGGTAGGCAGACCGTTCCATAAAAATGGAGCTCTATAGGAGAAAGCCCTGCCTCCAGCTGTTTGCTTAGAAATTCTAGGGACAATTAGGAGGCCTGCGTCTTGTGACCGTAGCGTACGTATAGGTATGTACGGCAGGACCAAATCAGAGAGGTAGGTAGGAGCAAGCCCATGTAATGCTTTGTAGGTTAGCAATAAAACCTTGAAATCAGCCCTTGCTTTGACAGGAAGCCAGTGTAGAGAGGCTAGCACTGGAGTAATATGATCAAATTTTTTGGTTCTAGTCAGGATTCTAGCAGCCGTATTTAGCACTAACTGAAGTTTATTTAGTGCTTTATCCGGGTAGCCGGAAAATAGAGCATTGCAGTAGTCTAACCTAGAAGTGACAAAAGCATGGATTAATTGTTCTGCATCATTTTTGGACAGAAAGTTTCTGATTTTTGCAATGTTACGTAGATGGAAAAAAGCTGTCCTCGAAATGGTCTTGATATGTTCTTCAAAAGAGAGATCAGGGTCCAGAGTAACGCCGAGGTCCTTCACAGTTTTATTTGAGACGACTGTACAACCATTAAGATTAATTGTCAGATTCAACAGAAGATCTCTTTGTTTCTTGGGACCTAGAACAAGCATCTCTGTTTTGTCCGAGTTTAATAGTAGAAAGTTTGCAGCCATCCACTTCCTTATGTCTGAAACACATGCTTCTAGCGAGGGCAATTTTGGTGCTTCACCATGTTTCATTGAAATGTACAGCTGTGTGTCATCCGCATAGCAGTGAAAGTTTACATTATGTTTTCGAATAACATCCCCAAGAGGTAAAATATATAGTGAAAACAATAGTGGTCCTAAAACAGAACCTTGAGGAACACCGAAATGTACAGTTGATTTGTCAGAGGACAAACCATTCACAGAGACAAACTGATATCTTTCCGACAGATAAGACCTAAACCAGGCCAGAACATGTCCGTGTAGACCAATTTGGGTTTCCAATCTCTCCAAAAGAATGTGGTGATCGATGGTATCAAAAGCAGCACTAAGGTCTAGGAGCACGAGGACAGATGCAGAGCCTCGGTCCGATGCCATCAAAATGTCATTTACCACCTTCACAAGTGCCGTCTCAGTGCTATGATGGGGTCTAAAACCAGACTGAAGCATTTCGTATACATTGTTTGTCTTCAGGAAGGCAGTGAGTTGCTGCGCAACAGCCTTCTCTAAAATCTTTGAGAGGAATGGAAGATTCGATATAGGCCGATAGTTTTTTATATTTTCTGGGTCAAGGTTTGGCTTTTTCAAGAGAGGCTTTATTACTGCCACTTTTAGTGAGTTTGGTACACATCCAGTGGATAGAGAGCCGTTTATTATGTTCAACATAGGAGGGCCAAGCACAGGAAGCAGCTCTTTCAGTAGTTTAGTTGGAATAGGGTCCAGTATACAGCTTGAAGGTTTAGAGGCCATGATTATTTTCATCATTGTGTCAAGAGATATAGTACTAAAACACTTGAGCGTCTCTCTTGATCCTAGGTCCTGGCAGAGTTGTGCAGACTCAGGACAACTGAGGTTTGGAGGAATACGCAGGTTTAAAGAGGAGTCCGTAATTTGCTTTCTAATAATCATAATCTTTTCCTCAAAGAAGTTCATGAATTTATCACTGCTAAAGTGCAAGTCATCCTCTCTTGGGGAATGCTGCTTTTTAGTTAGCTTTGCCACAGTATCAAAAAGGAATTTCGGATTGTTCTTATTTTCCTCAATTAAGTTAGAAAAATAGGACGATCGAGCAGCAGTAAGGGCTCTTCGGTACTGCACGGTACCATCCTTCCAAGCTAGTCGGAAGACTTCCAGTTTGGTGTGGCGCCATTTCCGTTCCAATTTTCTGGAAGCTTGCTTCAGAGCTCGGGTATTTTCTGTGTACCATGGAGCTAGTTTCTTATGAGACATTTTTTTAGTGCAGGGATACTGGAGAAGTAGGGATAGATATGTATAGGAATAAGCTGACTAGGTAGGCATCATGATATATGATAGAATAGCTGCAGCATATATGATTGTGTGTTGGTGCGTCTGTGTAGAGTCAGTATGAATGTGTGTGCATGTTATGTGTGTGTGAGCAAATAAAGTGTGTTTGTGTGTTTAGCAGTCTTATGGCTTGGGGATAGAACCTGTTCAGGAGCTAGGACAGCAGAGTCCCTGTCCAGCTTCTGAAAACATCTGAAACCCTAGCTTTATGAACAAACTTTTTGCTCCTCATACTTTCAAATATCATTCAATTTCACAAAAAACATCATTTGAAGTCTCTCTGGACAGGAGCATCTGATAAAGGACGAACATGTAAATCTATGGCTATTTGGTTTCACTTGCACTTATATCAGACTTTAACAAGACTGGAGAACTGACAGTGTACAAGATTTGTATTTATGAACAGAATACAACAGATCATATTCCTTCTCAAGGGAGACCAACAAAAAAAAGCTAGCTGACAGCCACTCCTGCATTATTCTGATAGGCTACCACTGCTACAGTACGCTGCCAATTAGCAAGAAATGTTGCATGTTGTCAACGTAAGAGTCCGTGAAGGCACATTAGGTTATTGGCAATTATTGCTGGTGGCAGCCATTTTGCCTGTGGATTTCTGGGAACATTTTGCCAGTAAATTATTGTGACAAATTCACAGCAAAGTAGTCACTGGAAAAGTCCTACAACACTTCTACTAACAGTTGGCACAAATACACATATATTTGACCACGCCCTCAAATATTCTGAGCCCACGCATACATTGCACCACCTATCATAGCGCAGTGATGATCGTACATGATGTTGAATATACTGGGTAGAATCATGTCCCATTATACAGTACCTACAGGGTACCGTACTGTACCATAAGAGTTCATATGTGTACCTGTGAAGTGTACCTTTGACTTTTTTTGTACCACAGTGAACCAGACTGTAACCTAACCATTTCTGTCTTTTTTGTGTGTGTGCTACAGTTTCTGAACATTGCTTACACATGATTTCTGAAACTATGGCTCCTTTACTCTAGACTCTACAAACAAAACATTAACATTTTAACATTTAACATTTAAGTCATTTAGCAGACGCTCTTATCCAGAGCGACTTACAAATTGGTGCATTCACCTTATGACATCCAGTGGAACAGTCACTTTACAATAGTGCATCTAAATCTTAAAGGGGGGGGGTGAGAGGGATTACTTATCCTATCCTAGGTATTCCTTAAAGAGGTGGGGTTTCAGGTGTCTCCGGAAGGTGGTGATTGACTCCGCTGTCCTGGCGTCGTGAGGGAGTTTGTTCCACCATTGGGGGCCAGAGCAGCGAACAGTTTTGACTGGGCTGAGCGGGAACTGTACTTCCTCAGTGGTAGGGAGGCGAGCAGGCCTGAACGCAGGATGAACGCAGTGCCCTTGTTTGGGTGTAGGGCCTGATCAGAGCCTGGAGGTACTGAGGTGCCGTTCCCCTCACAGCTCCGTAGGCAAGCACCATGGTCTTGTAGCGGATGCGAGCTTCAACTGGAAGCCAGTGGAGAGAGCGGAGGAGCGGGGTGACGTGAGAGAACTTGGGAAGGTTGAACACCAGACGGGCTGCGGCGTTCTGGATGAGTTGTAGGGGTTTAATGGCACAGGCAGGGAGCCCAGCCAACAGCGAGTTGCAGTAATCCAGACGGGAGATGACAAGTGCCTGGATTAGGACCTGTGCCGCTTCCTGTGTGAGACAGGGTCGTACTCTGCGGATGTTGTAGAGCATGAACCTACAGGAACGGGCCACCGCTTTGATGTTAGTTGAGAACGACAGGGTGTTGTCCAGGATCACGCCAAGGTTCTTAGCGCTCTGGGAGGAGGACATAATGGAGTTGTCAACCGTGATGGCGAGATCATGGAACGGGCAGTCCTTCCCCGGGAGGAAGAGCAGGTAGGACGCAATCCAAGCGTGGGCCGCGCCGGAGATGCCCAACTCGGAGAGGGTGGAGAGGAGGATCTGATGGTTCACAGTATCGAAGGCAGCCGATAGGTCTAGCAGGATGAGAGCAGAGGAGAGAGAGTTAGCTTTAGCAGTGCGGAGCGCCTCCGTGATACAGAGGAGAGCAGTCTCAGTTGAATGACTAGTCTTGAAACCTGACTGATTTGGATCAAGAAGGTCATTCAGAGAGAGATAGCGGGAGAGCTGGCCAAGGACGGCACGTTCAAGAGTTTTGGATAGAAAAGAAAGAAGGGATACTGGTCTGTAGTTGTTGACATCGGAGGGATCGAGTGTAGGTTTTTTCAGAAGGGGTGCAACTCTCGCTCTCTTGAAGACGGAAGGGACGTAGCCAGCGGTCAGGGATGAGTTGATGAGCGAGGTGAGGTAAGGGAGAAGGTCTCCGGAAATGGTCTGGAGAAGAGAGGAGGGGATAGGGTCAAGCGGGCAGGTTGTTGGGCGGCCGGCCGTCACAAGACGCAGGATTTCATCTGGAGAGAGAGGGGAGAAAGAGGTCAGAGCACAGGGTAGGGCAGTGTGAGCAGAACCAGCGGTGTCGTTTGACTTAGCAAACAAGGATCGGATGTCGTCGACCTTCTTTTCAAAATGGTTGACGAAGTCATCTGCAGAGAGGGAGGAGGGGGGGGAGGGGGAGGAGAATTCAGGAGGGAGGGGAAGGTGGCAAAGAGCTTCCTAGGGTTAGAGGCAGATGCTTGGAATTTAGAGTGGTAGAAAGTGGCTTTAGCAGCAGAGACAGAGGAGGAAAATATAGAGAGGAGGGAGTGAAAGGATGCCAGGTCCGCAGGGAGGCGAGTTTTCCTCCATTTCCGCTCGGCTGCCCGGAGCCCTGTTCTGTGAGCTCGCAATGAGTCGTCGAGCCACGGAGCGGGAGGGGAGGACCGAGCCGGCCTGGAGGATAGGGGACATAGAGAGTCAAAGGATGCAGAGAGGGAGGAGAGGAGGGTTGAGGAGGCAGAATCAGGAGATAGGTTGGAGAAGGTTTGAGCAGAGGGAAGAGATGATAGGATGGAAGAGGAGAGAGTAGCGGGGGAGAGAGAGCGAAGGTTGGGACGGCGCGATACCATCCGAGTAGGGGCAGTGTGGGAGGTGTTGGATGAGAGCGAGAGGGAAAAGGATACAAGGTAGTGGTCGGAGACTTGGAGGGGAGTTGCAATGAGGTTAGTGGAAGAACAGCATCTAGTAAAGATGAGGTCGAGCGTATTGCCTGCCTTGTGAGTAGGGGGGGAAGGTGAGAGGGTGAGGTGAAAAGAGGAGAGGAGTGGAAAGAAGGAGGCAGAGAGGAATGAGTCAAAGGTAGACGTGGGGAGGTTAAAGTCGCCCAGAACTGTGAGAGGTGAGCCGTCCTCAGGAAAGGAGCTTATCAAGGCATCAAGCTCATTGATGAACTCTCCGAGGGAACCTGGAGGGCGATAAATGATAAGGATGTTAAGCTTGAAAGGGCTGGTAACTGTGACAGCATGGAATTCAAAGGAGGCGATAAACAGATGGGTAAGGGGAGAAAGAGAGAATGACCACTTGGGAGAGATGAGGATCCCGGTGCCACCACCCCGCTGACCAGAAGCTCTCGGGGTGTGCGAGAACACGTGGGCGGACGAAGAGAGAGCAGTAGGAGTAGCAGTGTTGTCTGTGGTGATCCATGTTTCCGTCAGTGCCAAGAAGTCGAGGGACTGGAGGGAGGCATAGGCTGAGATGAACTCTGCCTTGTTGGCCGCAGATCGGCAGTTCCAGAGGCTACAAGAGACCTGGAACTCCACGTGGGTCGTGCGCGCTGGGACCACCAGATTAGGGTGGCCGCGGCCACGCGGTGTGGAGCGTTTGTATGGTCTGTGCAGAGAGGAGAGAACAGGGATAGACAGACACATAGTTGACAGGCTACAGAAGAGGCTACGCTAATGCAAAGGAGATTGGAATGACAAGTGGACTACACGTCTCGAATGTTCAGAAAGTTAAGCTTACGTAGCAAGAATCTTATTGACTAAAATGATTAAAATGATACAGTACTGCTGAAGTAGGCTAGCTGGCAGTGGCTGCGTTGTTGACTTTGTAGGCTAGCTGGCAGTGGCTGCGTTGTTGACACTACACTGATCAAGTCGTTCCGTTGAGTGTAATAGTTTCGACAGTGCTGCTATTCGGGGGCTAGCTGGCTAGCTAGCAGTGTTGATTACGTTACGTTGCGTTAAAAGAACGACAATAGCTGGCTAGCTAACCTAGAAAATCGCTCTAGACTACACAATTATCTTTGATACAAAGACGGCTATGTAGCTAGCTATGTAGCTAGCTACGATCAAACAAATCAAACCGTTGTACTGTAATGAAATGAAATGAAAATGTGATACTACCTGTGAATGCGACCGGGTTGTTGAGTTCTATTCAGAAGACGTTGGCTAGCTGTTGGCTAGCTAGCAGAGTCTCCTACGTTAAGGACGACAAATAGCTGGCTAGCTAACCTTGGTAAATTAAGATAATCACTCTAAGACTACACACTCTAAACTACACAATTATCTTGGATACGAAGACAGCAAAGACAGCTATGTAGCTAGCTAACACTACACTAATCAAGTCGTTCAGTTGAGTGTAATAGTTTCTACAGTGCAGCTAATCGGTGGACGTTTGCTAGCTGGCTAGCTGCTGGGCAGAGCAGTGAAGACTACGTTTGGACGACGAAATACGATAATTACGCAATTATCTTTGATACAAAGACGGCTATGTAGCTAGCTAAGAAGAAATTGCTAAGATTAGACAAATCAAACCGTTGTGCTATAATGAAATGTAATGAAATGTAATGAAAAAGTTATACTACCTACGGAGCGATGTGCCGATGCGACCGCTAGCTCCAACCCCAAAACACACACGCAACATGCAAAACGTTGCACATCTCTTGCAAAACCAAACTCTTCTCAAAAGGGTTCTTTTGCATCAAAACTCTACACACAAACCATCAAATGATTAGCTTGTATAAACGCCAACTACACACAGACGTGACAAATGTCAAACACTACTATCTTGTGTCTTCTGCGTGTTCAGTGTGCAGTGGAGTCCACAGCATTTTGTCATAGCACCCACACATACATGTATGTGCACAAATATATACAGTATGTATGCATATTCCGTATACATTTACATTATGAACAGAAACGCAAGGGGGGGATAAAATGTATTTCTTTCTCAAAACATTGTATTTTCATCCAGATTTCGGGATGAACAGTAACACAAAAAACAAATACAGTAAAATATAAACAAATAGGCTTGTTACTATAAGGAAAAAAAACAATTAGGGTCTCCTATTTGGGTCTGGCCACAGCACCTCATCAACATCACAAGTGATGTTCTGTCTGGCTAAACAGCGGGGGAAATAGCGTCGGGAGTGCCGTATCCAGCCCCCCTCTAACTCTCACTCCTCTTCCTCTAACTCTCACTCCTCTTCCTCTAACTCTCTCTCCAAAATTGGCATCCATTGTTGTCCAAACCAAGCAAGCCTAAGCGAAGAAATGAGCTATAAGTGTTTTCACACGTCAGCACTGGGTGCAGGTAATCGGTAAATGAGTGAGGCATTTGGAATGGCAGTGTTTTCCAAACGAAACACAAGACCTGTTAGTTTTGAATGATGTGTCTAATGTTGAGAACTGTGTTTAGTGTTTTGCCAAAAGTGTCACACCCCTGATTTTCTCCACATTTTGTTGTGTTACAAGGTGGGATTCAAATGGTTTTCACATTTTTTGTCAACGAGCTACACAAAATGCTCTGTAATGTCAAAGTGGATGTCACGCCTTGGTCATTGTATTTTGTGTTTTTGTTATATGTTTGGGTAGGCCATGGTGTGACATGGGTTTATATGTTGTTTTCGTATTGGGGTTTGTATTATTTGGGATCGCGGCTGATTAGGGGTGTTGTATAGGCTTGGCTGCCTGAGGCGATTCTCAATCAGAGTCAGGTGATTCTCGTTGTCTCTGATTGGGAACCGTATTTAGGGAGCCATAGTTTCGCTTTGTATTTTGTGGGTGATTGTTCCTGTCTCTGTGTAGTGTTCACCAGATAGGCTGTAATAGTTTCACGTTCCGTTTGTTGTTTTCGTCTTTCAGTTATTTCATGTACTGCATTTCATTCATTAAAGTCATGAGTAACCAACATGCTGCATTTCGGTCCGACTCTCTTCCTTCAACAGACGAACGCCGTTACAGAATCACCCACCACTCACGGACCGAGCATTGTGTAAACTGGCAGCGACAGCGACAGCTTCAGCAGCGAAAGGAGGACGGTAGAGGCATGGAGTATACGACGTGGGAAGAAATCGACACGTGGGCGGTCGACCCAGAGAGAGTGCAGGCGCCCGCCTGGGATTCGATGCAGCAATGCGAAGAGGGCTATAGGCGAATGGAGTCAATAAAAAAGAGAAGGCGGCGCAGAGAGAGAGTGGCTGAGTCAGGGTTCAGACCTGAGCCAACTCTCCCTGTTAATCGTGAAGAGCAGTTGCAGTGGGAGAGGCTGCACCACTTGGAGAATTGGACATGGGAGGAGGAATTAGACGGGAAAGGACCCTGGGCTCAGCCTGGAGAATATCGCCGTCCCAAGGAAGAAATAGATGCGATAAAGCGGAGAGGCGCTGGTATGAGGAGGCAGCATGGCGACGCGGCTGGAAGCCCGAAAAGCAGCCCAAAATTTTTGGGGGGCGGGGGCTAGAAGGGAGTATGGCTATGCCAGGTAGGAGACCTGCACAAACTCCCTGTGCTCACCGTTGGGCTAGAGAGACCGGGCAGGCATCGTGTTATGCTATGGAGCGCACAGTGTTTCCAGGGCAGGAGCATAGTCCGGTGCGGCACATACCAGCCCTTCCTATTGGCCGGGCTAGAGTGGGCATCGAGCCAGGTAAGCTTGGGCAGGCTCGGTGCTCAAGAGCTCCAGTGCGCCTGCACGGTCCGGTCTATCCAGTACCACCTCCACACTCCAGTCCTCCGGTGGCAGCTCCCCGCACCAGGCTTCCTGTGCGTGTCCTCAATCCAGTACCACCAGTTCCAGCACCACGCACCAGGCCTTCAGTGCGCCTCGCCTGTTCAGAGCAGCCAGCGCTTTTCTCCTCTCCTGCGCTGCCGGTTTCTCCCGCCTGTTTTGCGCAGCCAGATCCTTTCTCCTCTCCTGCGCTGCCGGAGTCTCCCGTCTGCCCAGCGCCGCCAGTGCCACCAGTGCTCCCAGTCTGCCCAGCGCCGCCAGTGCTCCCAGTCTTCCCAGCGCCGCCAGTGCTCCCAGTCTGCCAGGATCCGCCAGAAGTGCCAGTCAGCCAGGATCTGCCAGTCTGCAGAGAGCTGTCAGCCTGCATGGAGCAGTCAGAGCTGTCAGTCTGCATGAAGCAGTCAGAGCTGTCAGTCTGCATGAAGCAGCCAGAGCTGTCAGTCTGCATGAAGCAGCCAGAGCTGTCAGTCTGCATGAAGCAGCCAGAGCTATCAGTCTGTAAGAAGCAGCCAGAGCTGTCAGTCTGCATAGAGCAGCTAGATCCGCCAGTCAGCCATGATCTTCCAGATCTGCCAGACAACCAATCTCTTCCAGATCTGCCAGACAACCAGTCTCTTCCAGATCTGCCAGACAACCAGTCTCTTCCAGATCTGCCAGACAACCAGTCTCTTCCAGATCTGCCAGACAACCAGTCTCTTCCAGATCTGCCAGTCAACCAGTCTCTTCCAGATCTGCCAGTCAACCAGTCTCTTCCAGATCTGCTAGTCAACCTGAATCTTCCAGTTCCGCCAGCCAGCCAGGATTTACCGGAGCCTACTACCTGCCTGAGCTTCATCTCAGTACTGGGCTTCATCTCAGTACTGGGCTTCCTCTCAGTACTGGGCTTCCTCTCAGTACTGGGCTTCCCCTCAGTCCCGGGCTGCCCCTCAGTCCCGGGCTGCTTCTGTCCCGAGATGCCCCTCTGTCCCGAGCTGCTCCTCTGTCCCGAGCTGCTCCTCTGTCCCGAGCTGCTCCTCTGTCCCGAGCTGCCCCTCTGTACCGAGCTGCCCCTCTGTCCCGAGCTGCCCCTCTGTCCCGAGCTGCTCCTCAGTCCCGAGCTGCCCCTCAGTCCCGAGCTGCCCCTCAGTCCCGAGCTGCCCCTCAGTCACGAGCTGCCCCTCAGTCCAGTGGGGATCTGGGTGAGGACTATTAGGCCATGGTCGGCGGAGAGGGTGGATTATCCCAGGACGCGAAGGGGAGGAACAAGGACATTAATGGAGTGGGGTCCACGTCCCGAACGCCGTTACAGTGGAGAAAAAAAATAGAGCATTTGTAAAACAAAATATATATATATGAAAGATTAAAAACGAATATGTCTTGATTACATAAGTATTCAATCCCCTGAGTAAATACGTGTTAGAATCCCCTTTGGCAGCGATTACAGCTGTGAGTATATCTTGGTAGGTCTCTAAGAGCTTTGCACACCTGGATTGTACAATATTTGCATATTGTTATTTGCACAACTCTGTGAAGTGTGTTGTTGATCATTGCTAGACAGCCATTTTCAAGTTTTCCATAGATCTTTAAGATGATTTAAGTCAAAGTCACTCAGGAACGTTCAATGTCATCAATGTCGAACTCCAGTGTATATTTGTCCTTGTGTTTTAGGTTATTGTCCTTCTGAGAGGTGAATTTGTCTCCCAGTGTCTGTTGGAAAGCCGACTGAACCACCTTTTCCTCTAGGATTTTGCCTGTGCTTAGCTCCGTTCAGTTTCTTTTTATCCAAATAAAACTCCATAGTCCTTGCTAATGACAAGCATATCCATAAAATGATGCAGCCATCACCATGCTTGAAAATACATAGAGTGGTACTCTGTCATGTGTTGTGTTGGATTTTCCCCAAACATACACTTTGTATTGAGGACATACATTTCTTTTTTTTTTTTTTGCAATTTTACCTTATTGCAAACAGGATGCATGTTTTTAGAATATTTTAATTCTGCACAGGCTTCCTTCTTTTCACTCTGACATTTAGCTGAGTATTGTGGCGTAACAACAATGTTGTTGATCTATCCTCAGTCCACTGTTTTAAAATCACCATTGGCTTCATTGTCAATCCCTGAGAAGTTTCCTTCCTCTCAGTCAACTGAGTTCGGAAGGACGCCTGTATCTTTGTAGTGACTGGGTGTATTACAGTAATACAACATCCAAGGCCTAATTAACAACTTTACCATGCTCAAAGGGATATTCAGCATCTGCTTTTTTACACATCTACCAATCGGTGCCCTTCTTTGCGTGGCATTGAAAAACCTCCTCGGTCTTTGTGGTTGAATCTGTGGTTGAAATTCACTGCTCAATTGGAGAAAATCAAGGAGTGAGAATACTTTCTGAAGGCACCGTCTGCTGAAAAGCCCTGTTAGTGCATAGCTCAAATTAGCTTTTGGAATTGTTTCTCTTTTTCAGCTTCAGACAAAAGCTAAATGCTTCACTTAAAACTTAGCTTTTGTATTAATAGAACAATTGTATCAAGGGTATTCTGGGTGTTCATTCAGGCACGTTATGTAGTCCCTCCCATTTTCAGTCAATTTTATTCTCTTTGCTTCCAAATAAACATGGCCCAGGTTCAGCAGTCAAACAGGTACTCTTATTCCTCGTTCACATGCTAGTTGGAACTAGGAAACTCAAGCATTTCCTACTGATTGTAGTTATACACTTGCCGGGTTCAACCAGTAAGAAAGTTGGTCATTTCAGCGTATCCTAGTTCTGACTAGCACTTGAACACAACATTAAGACAACCCCTATTGGCAGTATACAGGCGTTACATTAAGACTAACTGTGGCTACTATAATAAGGCAGGGTTTCTCAGTCCTGGAACCCCCCCTGGGTGCACATCATAGGTGATTCAAATGACCAACTCATCATCAAGCCTGCGTTATTTGAATCATCTGTGTAGTGCTACGGCAAAAAACTAAATGTGCACCCAGGACGAGGCCCCAGGACGGAGTTTGAGAAACGTTGCTATAAGATACGGGTGGACTGACTCTGTGGTCACTAAAGATCCCATGGCACTCATCGTAAAAGTAGGCGTGTTAATCCCAGTGTCGAGGATAAATTCTCAATCTGGCCCTCATACTATCATGGCCACCTAATCATCTCCATCTTCCAATTGGCTCATTCTTCCTCCTCTTCTCCCCTGTAACTATTCCCCAGGTCATTTCTGTAAATGAGAATGTGTTCTCAGTTATTTGTCCTGGTAAGATAAGGGTTAAATAAAATAAACTATGCTATTCCACTCAAATTTGTCTGAAATGAAGGTCCCTCCAAAGTGAAGTGTGACGGGCTGCAGCATGAAATGCAATGAATAATCATGTCGATTCAGGAGAGCACATTTATGTTGCGGAGGAAACAGATCCCTTTAAACAAAACCCCATTGAAACGTAATTCTCTGGGAAATAGCTATAGTGCAAATAATATCTCCCTGTTTCTAAGGAACATTGGAAAACCATCCTTGTTTACTTTGGTCAATTGATTGGGAACTGCTTAGTTTCAGGAAGCTATTTAGTGTGACCGGACTAGCAGTGATCTCATGTTCATGGTCCTCTGTGAGGCAGAGCGCTCATCATGACCCCAGTGTGGGCCCAGAGTAGGGGTGCTCTCCAGAAAGTCTAGACATAATAAAGATCAGGGATTAAGAGCACAGGAGATGCAAACAAGTGAAACCGCATATCATGTGAGTTACGCCACAAAAAGGCCCTTTTTTGATGTTTCCTAACACTCGTTTTTTTTGTCGTTGTTGTTTTTTAGTTGAAATCCTCACAAGTTTCACATATGCATTTTTCACAGGTCCCCCCCCCCCCCCAAAACAAATACCACATGATCACTTTTTCCACACATTTCTTTCTCCCCACATTTACCACTTCCAGCTACATCTGGTTTCCCATCCAGAGACCAACCAGGACTGACCCTGCTTAGCTTCACAGACAAACCAGCAGTGGGATGCAGCGTACTGTTGCTAGAATGAATATGTCAAACCTTGCAACTGGAAAAAAGGCAATGAAAGCAAAGACCAGGATAACATAACCAGAGATAGGTAAAATTGCAGGAAAGAAGGAGGTGTTTTATTTAATTGCGTTATCATAAAAAAAATATATATATTAGCTACGTTTCCATCAAATTGGTGACAGATTTTCATGACCATTTTCTAAAATCTGCATTAAAACAATATGCACTTTCCCACCAGAGATGTGGTTCCATCGAATTGACTTGTGAATAAAAGGCTGTGCATGATGACATAGTGTACATACAAATAACTTTTGCGGTCAAATTCCCTTGTACCAAATAAAACGTTTCCATTGCATTTTCAACTCTTCGGATGGTTTTGCCAGAATTTGTTTTGCGTTATATCGCAAATGTGCCCAATCTGGTCTTGGGACATGTGCTCTAGCCAAATGCTTGCAGATAAAGTGTATGTAGGCAACCTACATGATGAGATTATTATGGACAAAAGAGCAAGATCATTTTTACTTGTCAAACAGCAGTCAAGCGTCGATCATTATGTCACCAGAATAAGACCCTCAATATTTATTGGAAAGGAGCATCAAGTTGATCACTATGCACTTTCACCCGCCTATGAAGTTCATCATAACTATTTGTGTCTGTAGCAGAATAAATTGCATGCTTTTCTGAGTCTTAGAGGGAGGACCACACATCAGATCATCAAATCAAATGTATTTATATAGCCCTTCTTACATCAGCTGATATATCAAAGTGCTGTACAGAAACCCAGCCTAAAACCCCAAACAGAAAGCAATGCAGGTGTAGAAGCACGGTGGCTAGGAAAAACTCCCTAGAAAGGCCAAAACCTAGGAAGAAACCTAGAGAGGAACCAGGCTATGAGGGGTGGCCAGTCCTCTGCTGGCTGTGCCGGAAGGAGATTATAACAGAACATGGCCAAAATGTTCAAATGTTCATAATTGACCAGCATGGTCAAATAATAATAATCACAGTAGTTGTCGAGGGTTCAATAAGTCAGCACCTCAGGAGTAAATGTCAGCTGACTTTTCATAGCCGATCAATGAGAGTATCTCTACCGCTCCTGCTGTCTCTAGAGAGTTGAAAACAGCAGGTCTGGGACAGGTAGCACGTCCGGTGAACAGGTCAGGGTTCCATAACCGCAGGCCGAACAGTTGAAACGAGCGATGTGACTCCAAGTTTACTTCAATATAATGGTTATTATTATTATTGAGCATAAAGACGTTTCCACCGCCATTTCCCACCTTGTCCAGCGTATTTTGTTTTGTCCACATTTGGAAAATTGACTGACAAATTTGTTCTATACATCAGTTCTGTCGTTAAAATCATTTGACATATAGTACCAGTCAAAAGTTTGGACACACCTACTCATTCAAGGGTTTTTCTTATTTTACTATTTGCTACATTGTAGTATAATAGTGAAGACATCAAAACTATGAAATAACCAATATGGAATCATGTAGTAACCAAAAAAGTGTTAAACAAATCAAAATATATTTTATATTTGAGATCCTTCAAAGAAGCCACCCTTTGCCTTGATGACAGCTTTGTACAATCAGGGTATTCAATCAACCAGCTTCACCTGGAATGCTTTTCCAACACTCTTGAAGGAGTTCCCACATATGCTGAACACATGTTGGCTGCTTTTCCTTCACTCTGCAGACTAACTCATCCCAAACCATCTCAATTGGGGCGGCAGGGTAGCCTAATGGTTAGAGCGTTGGACTAGTAACCGGAAGGTTGCAACTCCTTCAAGACTGTTGGAAAAGCATTCCAGCATTCTCACAATGACACGTCGGTTGGAACCAAAATTCTCAAATTTGGACTCATCAGACCAAAGGACGAATTTTCACTGGTCTCATGTCCATTGCTCATGTTTCTTGGCCCAAGCAAGTCTCTTAATATTGGTGTCCTTTAGTAATGGTTCCTTTGTAGAAATTTGACCATGAAGGCCTGATTCACACAGTCTCCTCTGAACAGTTGATGTTGAGGTGTCTCTTACTTTAACTCGGAAGCATTTATTTGGATGCGATTTCTGAGGCTGGTAACTCTAATGAACTTATCCTCTGCATAATATTTATAGTTTGACAATTGCTTACACATGATTTCTGAAACTATGGCTCCTTTTCTCTAGACAAAACCCCAACACACACAACGTCACACATCTCTTGCAAAACCAAACACTTCATTCAATGATTTTAACTCTTCTCAAAATTGTGTTTTTACATCAAAACTCTACACATGGATGTAACAAATGTAAAACACCACTAACTTGTGTATTTTGCATGTTCAGTGGAGTCATCGGCAGTTTGTCATAGCAATCACATGTACATATATACAGTATATATTTACACTATATACAGATATTCAAGGGGGGGAAATAAATGTTTTTCTTTCTCAAAACAATGCATTTTCATCCAGATTTCAGGGTGAACAGTGAGACAAAAATACAAATAGGCTTGTTACTGTAAAGAAAAAAACAATTAGGGTGCATCCTGTGTCCTATTTGAGTCTGGCCACAGCACCTCATCAACATCACAAGCGATGTTCCCGCTGGCTAAACAGAGGGGGAAGTAGCGTCTGGAGTGGCATATCCAGGCCTGGCATGCCCCCTCGTCTATGTCACCACACCACACCTCCGTCACCTGGAGAAGGGGTATGTGTTGGTGGAGTTGGCAATCGTGTACCTTCCAATGTCACTCCAAAAAATAACTATTCTATTGGGTTTATAAATGGAGAATATGGTGGCAGGTTGAGCATTAAAACTTGCAGATGGTCAACCAATTACGGACCAGAGCAGCCCGGGGGAAACTTACGTTGTCCCAGATGACAACAAACCCTGGACTGCTCTGGCCCATTCCTCTGGTCATTGGGAATGAGGATATTATGCAGGGTGTCAAGGAAGGTGGTAATGTGGGCAGTATTGTAAGGACCAATAGTGTCACGAAGGAAACCTTTCTGACTAATGGCTGCACACATTGTGATGTTGCCACCACTCTGTCCAGGGACATTGACAATGGCGCAGTGTCCTATGAGGTTTCTTCCCGAGTCTTGTTTTGGCTAGGTTAAAGACAACCTCAAAGTAGAGGAAATCATGATGCTCTGCAGCAGCATCTAGTTCCATAACTCTGAAAGAGACTAGACAAAACATTGTTTGACAGTATGAATAGACAGAGCAGTCAATATGTAGCACAATTAAATGGAATACAGTCAACCAAAGTGGACGGGATCGCATTTGTGATTGTTCTCTTTCCTCCTCTTCCTTGTCCCACTCAAAGTCCTCGTTCTCCCTCCTCATCCTTGTCCTCCCCCTCATACTCTCACTCCGCTTCCTCATACACTCACTCCTCTTCCTCTAACTCATTCTCCAAAATTGGCCTCCATTGTTGTACAAACCAAGAAAGCCAGCCTGAAGCCTATTTAGAGTGCTCAAGCTCGGATTTATAAGACATTAGCTATGTGTTTTCACATGTCAGCACTGGGTGCAGGTAATCAGTAAATGAGTGAGGCATTTGGAATGGCAGTGTTTTCCAAACGAAACACAAGACCTGTTAGTTTTGAATGATGTGTCTAATGTAGAGAACTGCGTTTAGTGTTTTGCAAAAAGTGTGTTTTATAATTGCAAACTGAGTGTAAAGCAGATAATGTGCTTGCAGTTTTGCAGACCTGGTCTGAAGATTAGTTACATGAGTTAGTGGTTTCACTGAGTGTGCCTCAAGTGCCACTTTTAATGTGTAAGCGACTGTAAAAAAAAAACTGTAAAAAAGAAAATCTCCCTTTCCTGTGGTGGTCCTCATTAGAGCCAGTTTCATCATAGCGCTTGATGGTTTTTGCGACGTCACTTGGAGAAACTTTCAAAGTTCTTGACATTTTTCAGATTGACTGATCTTCTTGTCTTATTAAAGTAATGATGGACTGTCGTTTCTCTTTGCTTATTTGAGCTGTTATTGCCATAATATGGACTATTTTACCAAATAGGACTATCTTCTGTATACCACCCCTACTTTGTCACAACACAACTGATTGGCTCAAACACATTAAGAAGTGAAATTCCACAAATTAACTTTTGACAAGGCACACCTGTTAATTGAAATGCATTGCAGGTGACTACCTCATGAATCAAATCAAATCAACAAATTGTATTTGTCACACATTTTTTTAAATGCCTTCCTAACCATCTTAAATAAACATGCCCCATTCAAGAAATGTAGAACCAGGAACAGATATAGCCCTTGGTTCTCCCCAGACCTGACTGCCCTTAACCAACACAAAAACATCCTATGGCGTTCTGCATTAGCATCGAACAGCCCCCGTGATATGCAGCTGTTCAGGGAAGCTAGAAACCATTATACACAGGCAGTTAGAAAAGCTAAGGCTAGCTTTTTCAAGCAGAAATTTGCTTCCTGCAACACTAACTCAAAAAAGTTCTGGGACACTGTAAAGTGCATGGAGAATAAGAACACCTCCTCCCAGCTGCCCACTGCACTGAAGATAGGAAACACTGTCACCACTGATAAATCCACCATAATTGAGAATTTCAATAAGCATTTTTCTACCTGGCTACTCCTACCACGGTCAACAGCACTGCACCCCCCACAGCAACTCGCCCAAGCCTTCCCCATTTCTCCTTCTCCCAAATCCGTTCAGCTGATGTTCTGAAAGAGCTGCAAAATCTGGACCCCTACAAATCAGCCGGGCTAGACAATCTGGACCCTTTCTTTCTAAAATGATCTGCTGAAATTGTTGCCACCCCTATTACTAGCCTGTTCAACCTCTCTTTCGTGTCGTCTGAGATTCCCAAAGATTGGAAAGCAGCTGCGATCATCCCCCTCTTCAAAGGGGGGGACACTCTTGACCCAAACTGCTACAGACCTATATCTATCCTACCATGCCTTTCTAAGGTCTTCGAAAGCCAAGTCAACAAACAGATTACCGACCATTTCGAATCTTACAATACCTTCTCTGCTATGCAATCTGGTTTCAGAGCTGGTCATGGCTGCACCTCAGCCACGCTCAAGGTCCTAAATGATATCTTAACCGCCATCGATAAGAAACATTACTGTGCAGCCGTATTCATTGATCTGGCCAAGGCTTTCGACTCTGTCAATCACCACATCCTCATCGGCAGACTCGACAACCTTGGTTTCTCAAATGATTGCCTCGCCTGGTTCACCAACTACTTCTTTGATAGAGTTCAGTGTGTCAAATCGGAGGGTCTGCTGTCCGAACCTCTGGCAGTCTCTATGGGGGTGCCACAGGGTTCAATTCTTGGACCGACTCTCTTCTCTGTATACATCAATGAGGTCGCTCTTGCTGCTGGTGAGTCTCTGATCCACCTCTACGCAGACGACACCATTCTGTATACTTCTGGCCCTTCTTTGGACACTGTGTTAACAACCCTCCAGGCAAGCTTCAATGCCATACAACTCTCCTTCCGTGGCCTCCAATTGCTCTTCAACCGATCGCTACCTGCACCTGCCCGCCTGTCCAACATCACTACTCTGGATGGCTCTGACTTAGAATACGTGGACAACTACAAATACTTAGGTGTCTGGTTAGACTGTGAACTCTCCTTCCAGACCCATATCAAACATCTCCAATCCAAAGTTAAATCTAGAATTGGCTTCCTATTTCGCAACAAAGCATCCTTCACTCATGCTGCCAAACATACCCTTGTAAAACTGACCATCCTACCAATCCTCGACTTTGGCGATGTCATTTACAAAATAGCCTCCAATACCCTACTCAACAAATTGGATGCAGTCTATCACAGTGCAATCCGTTTTATCACCAAAGCCCCATATACTACCCACCATTGCGACCTGTACGCTCTCGTTGGCTGGCCCTCGCTTCATACTCATCGCCAAACCCACTGGCTCCATGTCATCTACAAGACACTGCTAGGTAAAGTCCCCCCTTATCTCAGCTCGCTGGTCACCATAGCATCTCCCACCTGTAGCACACGCTCTAGCAGGTATATCTCTCTAGTCACCCCCAAAACCAATTATTTCTTTGGCCGCCTCTCCTTCCAGTTCTCTGCTGCCAATGACTGGAACGAACTACAAAAATCTCTGAAACTGGAAACACTTATCTCCCTCACTAGCTTTAAGCACCAACTGTCAGAGCAGCTCACAGATTACTACACCTGTACACCTTTTTGCCTTTACCTCCCTTATCTCACCTCATTTGCTCACATCGTATATAGACTTGTTTATACTGTATTATTGACTGTATGTTTGTTTTACTCCATGTGTAACTCTGTGTCGTTGTATGTGTCGAACTGCTTTGCTTTATCTTGGCCAGGTCGCAATTGTATATGAGAACTTGTTCTCAACTTGCCTACCTGGTTAAATAAAGGTGAAATAAAAAAATAAAAAAATAAAAAAACATACACAAGGTTAGCAGATGTTAATGCGAGTGTAGCGAAATGCTTGTGCTTCTAGTTCAGATAATGCAGTAATAACCAACGAGTAATCTAACCTAACAATTTCACAACAACTACCTTATACACACAAGTGTAAAGGGATGAAGAATATGTACATACAAATATATGAATGAGTGATGGTACATAACTGCATAGGCAAGATACAGTAGATGGTATCGAGTACAGTATATACATATGAGATGAGTAATGTAGGGTATGTAAACATTATATTAAGTGGCATTGTTTAAATGATACATTTGTAAATCAATTTTTCCATTATTAAAGTGGCTGGAGTTGAGTCAGTATGTTGGCAGCAGCCACTCAATGTTAGTGGTGGCTGTTTAACAGTCTGATGGCCTTGAGATAGAAGCTGGTTTTCAGTCTCTCGGTATCTGCTTTGATGTACCTGACCTCACCTTCTGGATGATAACGGGATGAACAGGCAGTGGCTCGGGTGGTTGTTGTCCTTGATGATCTTTATGGCCTTGCTGTGACATCGGGGGGTGTAGGTGTCCTGGAGGGCAGGTAGTTTGCCCCCGGTGATGCGTTGTGCAGCACTCACTACCCTCTGGAGAGCGCTACGGTTGTGGGCGGAGCAGTTGCAGCACCAGGCGGTGATACAGCCCGACAGGATGCTCTCGATTGTGCATCTGTAAAAGTTTGTGAGTGCTTTTGGTGGCAAGACGAACATCTTCAGCCTCCTGAGGATGAAGAGGCGCTGCTGCGCCTTCTTCACCACACTGTCTGTGTGGGTGGACCAATTCAGTTTGTCCGTGATGTGTACGCCGAGGAACTTAAAACTGTCTACCATCTCCACTACTGCCCCGTCGATGTGGATAGGGGGTGCCCCCTCTGCTGTTTCCTGAACTCCACGATCATCTCCTTTGTTTTGTTGACGTTGAGTGTGAGGTTATTATCCTGACACCACAGGGCCCTCACCTCCTCCCTGTAGGCCGTCTCGTCGTTGTCGCTGCATGGCCACGCAGTCGTGGGTGAACAGGGAGTACAGTGGAGGGCTCAGAACGCACCCTTGTGGGGACCCAGTGTTGAGAATCAGAGGGGTGGAGATGTTGTTACCTACCCTCACCACCTGGGGGCGGCCCGTCAGGAAGTCCTGTACCCAGTTGCACAGGGCGGAGTCGAGACCCAGGGTCTCGAACTTAATGACGAGTTTGGTGGGTACTATGGTGTTAAATGCTGAGCTGCAGTCGATGAACAGCATTCTCAAATAGGTATTCCTCTTGTCCAGATGGGTTAGGGCAGTGTGCAGTGTGGTTGCGATTGTGTCGTCTGTGGACCTATTGGGGCGGTCAGCAAATTGGAGTGGGTCTAGGGTGTCAAGTAGGGTGGAGGTGATATGGTCCTTGACTAGTCTCTCAAAGCACTTCATGATGACGGAAGTGAGTGCTACAGGGCGGTAGTCGTTTAGCTCAGTTACCTTAGCTTTCTTGGGAACAGGAACAATGGTGGCCCCCTTGAAGCATGTGGGAACAGCAGACTGAGATAAGGATTGATTGAATATGTCTGTAAACACACCAGCCAAGCTGGTTGAGAGAATGTCAAGAGTGTGCAAAGCTGTCATCAAGGCAAAGGGTGGCTAGAATCTCAAATATAAAATATATTTTGATTTGTTTAAAACTTGTTTGGTTACTATATGATTCCATATGTGTTATTTCATAGTTTTGATGTATTCGCTACTTTCTACAATGTAGCAAATAGGAAAAAATAGGGAAAACCTTTGAATAAGTAGGTGTGGTCAAACTTTTGACTGGTACTGTATACTTTACTCGCATTAAAAGGTTTGATGGAAACCTGGTTACTGAAAACTTTTTTTTCATCCATGGGCTATTAATTTGTTCTTGCATTTCGAAAGTAATACCTTGCAATTGTTTGTTTTGCTATCAATAGTTGTTCTTTCAATACCATTAATTTTGTTTGCAATACTAAGAATGTTGTTCTTGACTACAAAAGTAACTCACCCACTAGAGGATTGCACCATAATAACACTATTACTCAGTTAAAGGTGCTTAAAGCGGTAAACCTTAATTGAAACATTAATAAAGTGTCTTCCCTGCTGCAGTTTCAGTAAATAACTGAGGGATGAGACTGGAGCAATGCAACCACTCTCAAATTAAACAAATATTTTGACTTATGTTGGGATACAACAGTTAAACTAAGCTCATGAGGCATTTATACGTTATATTCTTAAAGAATAAATGGGTACATATCATTAGTTTATCCCCAAAAAAAGAGTCCAAAAATGTACGCAGCCCGTCTAGTGTTCAACCTTCCCAAGTTCTCTCACGTCACCCCGCTCCTCCGCTCTCTCCACTGGCTTCCAGTTGAAGCTCGCATCCGCTACAAGACCATGGTGCTTGCCTACGGAGCTGTGAGGGGAACGGCACCTCAGTACCTCCAGGCTCTGATCAGGCCCTACACCCAAATAAGGGCACTGCGTTCATCCACCTCTGGCCTGCTCGTCTCCCTACCACTGAGGAAGTACAGTTCCCGCTCAGCCCAGTCAAAACTGTTCGCTGCTCTGGCTCCCCAATGGTGGAACAAACTCCCTCACGACGCCAGGACAGCGGAGTCAATCACCACCTTCCGGAGACACCTGAAACCCCACCTCTTTAAGGAATACTTAGGATAGGATAAAGTAATCCTTCTCACCCCCCCTCCCCCCCTTAAAATATTTAGATGCACTATTGTAAAGTGGCTGTTCCACTGGATGTCATAAGGTGAATGCACCAATTTGTAAGTCGCTCTGGATAAGAGCGTCTGCTAAATGACTTAAATGTAAATGTAAATGTAAATGTATGTAGCACTAAGGATTGTGCCTTTAACAAGTAGTGCCTTCATGCAGTAGCAGATCATTTGAATGTGATCCATTAACATGTCCCCCCCCTCCCAAAAAAAGTAAATTATCTATTCACAATGCAAATTAGTGACATCTGCTGGTCAGCAATACAGTTCAGCATGTGATACGTTTTAAATCAAATCTCTGTGGCACATCATTAAGTTGTTGGCTTTAGTAGCCTATAATCAGTTAGAATACCAGGTGTGCATCTTACATCATGTTTCCCTTCGTTTGCCTTCAAATAAAAAAACGTGATCTATGACATTATTTAGGATGCTTAAGACCGAAGATGTTAAAAAGTTTCCTACTCTACCTGCTAAACTACCAGTCAGGTGAAACTTTTTGTACAAAATCCGAACTATATTTCGAAGTACGGTGTCCACTAGAGGTCGGTGCTTGAAAGCAGCTTGGAATCGGAAAAAGCACCGGAACCATGGCGAAATCAGTAGAGATCTGGCAGAAGACTGCAGGTGTAGTTAATTGGAGGAGATTTTTTTAGTTATTTTTTCGTCTCCCATTAGAGGGAATCTCATCCCAGTCAATCTCGTCTGTTGTATTCTGTTCATAAACACAGAGCTGTCAGTTCTGCAGCCTAGATAAGTACATGTACTACAAGAGATCCTTTTGTTATCTGAGTTTCTCACTTGTGCAATTTGAACTTAAATGATTGAAAAAAAAGATTAACTTCCTGTGAACCAACTGCCATCAACCTACCATAAATTGCACAGTAAATTCTTTACAGCAAAGCTCTTGATTATCACAAGCTTTTACAAAGATTGCAGAACTGACCGTGCCAAAGTTGCTCAACAATGATCAACACAACGATAACACCACTTAAACTGGTACAATATTCCAACTAACGGTTGGGACAATTACAACATATTTTAGACCATGCCCCCCAAATATGTTAATGAACCCCCACCAAGACATTGCCCCTACCCACATTTCAAAGTGCAGTACAGCTGCATTCACATGCTAGTTGGAACTCTGAAATTTCCGACTTGCTAATTTGTTGAACTCGGCACGTGAAATAACTACAACCAGTTAGCAATTCGGACGTTTCTGAGTTTCCTAGTTACGACTAGCATGTAACCAAGTGGGAAGTGAGAATTTACAACATATGACTGGGAAAATTCACTTGAACGGCCATCCAACTGGTGATTATTAGTGGCAAATTTGGCTATTATCTTGAGCTCCCACTTCTCCCACATGCTGACCTCTGACGTCACCTACTAAGGAAAGTACTTTTATAACAACATTTCGGCAGATAAATGCAACAACAAGACATTATTAATAAAAAGCAATATATTAATATGGTTTTTGAATACTGTAATTGGTTTACAAGCATGCTAGCTGTACTTTTAGGTCATGGTTTACACCAGCTTGTTGGCCATTAGACAATCAGCGTTTCTTAAGTAGTTCAAATCACCTGAAGGCATCCAACTGGTATTTACAACTTCACGAATTCCCACCTCCCACATGGTTATGAATGCAGCATTAAATTGAATATATTGGGTCGAAAAATGTACCGCACATGTACGCTAAAAGGTACTGCCCAGTACCATGTGAGTTCCTATGTGTACCTTTGACCTTTTTGTACGCCAGGGAACAACACTATACCATAACACCGTTACACCTCTGACGTTGCCAAAACACCAAATTTTTTGCAATGTGCAGAAATGTACTGGCATCCAAGATGTCACGAGTTCAAATCCCAGGTGTGGTTGCTCCCCAAGGGCAGTGTTTTTGGAATGGTATTAAGTCGGCGCTATTGTCAAACGCACATTCGTTTGCAGTTGTGTCATGTAAAAACCGGCGCACTGGCATTTTCCAGCCCTAACACCAGGTTCAGCAATTTACATGTGTTATATCAGCTCGCTTGTGCTCAGATGGTGGAGCTCAGATGAAAACATGATCCAAAGTGCTAATTTTAGGAAGCGCTGATAGGGATATTTAAGACCAACCAAAAGCTGGTTTTAACGGTAACGCAGTTGGTTACACATTTACTACCTATAATACTGTAACGACTGTCTTCGGGTGAAAGAGAGGAGGACCAAAATGCAGCTTGATGATTATCCATATTTTATTTGATGAGATACTTAAACAACGAACAAAACAAATAACCGACAAAAATCAACGAAGACTAAACAGTCCCGTAACGTGAACACTAACACTGGAACACTGGAAACAGGAACAATCACCCACAAAATACCCAAAGAATATGGCTGCCTAAATATGGTTCCCAATCAGAGACAACGATAGACAGCTGCCTCTAATTGAGAACCAATCTAGTCAACCATAGACACCTAGAATACAAAACACCCCCATAAACATACAAAACCCCTAGACAAGACAAAATACATACAGTACATCACCCATGTCCGACCCTGACCTAACCGAAATAACAAAGAAAACAAAGAATACTAAGGTCAGGGTGTGACAAATACGTTTCTGCACTTATCAGAAGAGTGCCATCTGCACTGCTAACATAGTTATCAGTTACTCTGACTATTCTCTCATTCTCTCATCATTCATTATATTTACATATTTCAGCAATTTGAGGGTTTTCTGTATAATTATCTAATGCTGGTGGGGCATGTAATTTTGTATTAATGTTACACCTGAATCACTATGATAAATATAATTGTTTTTCTTGTGTATTTTCAACAAAGCTGAGATGTACTTTGAACTGCAGTGCAGAAATACAGGCGAAATATGTTATTGACACAGGCATGGCGGTGTAGCCGGATGATCAGAATGCAGTGCAACAAGAGGTTGTGAGTTCAAATCTCAGTTAAGGACATGTTGAATAGTAATTTCTGTATAAACATACACAATATAGTCTGGTGCTTCAAATATGTTGAAAACACTTTGTGTATCATAACTACTTTTCGTTTTCAGGGAATCACCTGTGAAATCTCATGTGAAAATGTGAATCCACATATGAAAGGTTATGCGATTACATGTGAAATATCATCACATGTGAAGTGTTCCAAAAACACATGATTTCACATGTGCAAAACGTGGATATGTCACATATGAAATCGTGGTTTTTCCGTAAGGGGTCACCCTAATTCCATCGATGGAAACATTGCTACTGGAAGATGTTACAAGATGTTTTCACATGTAAAAGTGAGATTTTCACAGTTTGAGCTTTCTTATATGTGAAACTGCATATCAGATTTTCACATGTAACACCACAAATTTCACATGTCTGACTGCAATTCACATCTGAGCTGAAAACATGTTATTCTCCTCACATGTGAAAAGGTTGTTGTGAACTTTTTCACATTATTTGAATATATACAGTGCATTCGGAAAGTGTTCTGGGGAAGGGTACCAAAAAATGTCTGCAAAATTGAAGGTCCCCAAGAACACAGTGGCCTCCATCATTCTTAAATGGAAAAAGTTTGGAACCACCAAGACTCTTCCTATTGCTGTCCCCCCGGCCAAACTGAGCAAACGGGGGAGAAGGGCTTGGTCAGGGAGCTGACCAAGAACCCGATTGGCAATCTGACAGAGCTCCTGAGTCCCTCTGTTGAGATGGTAGAACCTTCCAGAAGGACAACCATCTTTGCAGCACTCCACCAATCAGGTCTTTATGCTAGAGTGGCCAGGCGGAAGCCACTCCTCAGTAAAAGGCACATGACAGCCCAATTGGAGTTTGCAAAAAGGCACCAAAAGGACTCTCAGACCATAAGAAACAAGATTCTCTGGTTTGATGAAACCAATATTGAACTCTTTGACGTGAATGCTAAGCATCACATCTGAAGGAAACCTGGCACCATCCCTACGGTGAAGCATGGTGGTGGCAGCATCATGCTGTTGGGATGTTTTTCAGCAGAAGGGACTGGGAGACTAGTCAGGATCGAGGGAAAGTTGAAAGGAGCAAAGTAGAGAGAGCTCTTTGATGGAAATCTGCTACAGAGCGCTCAGGACCTCAGACTGGGGCGAAGGTTCATCTTCCAACAGTACAACAACCTTAAGCACACAGCCAAGGCAACACAGGAGTGGCTTTGGGACAGGTCTTTGAATGTTTTTGAGTTGCCCAGCCAGAGCCCAGACTTGAACACGATCCAACATCTCTGGAGAGACCTGAAAATAGCTGTGCAGGGACGCTCCCCATCCAATCTGACAGCGCTTGAGAGGATTTGCAGAGATGAATGGGAGAAACTCCCCAGATACAGGTATGCCAGGCTTGTAGCATGATAGCTAAGAAGATTCAAGGCTGTAATTGCTGCCTATTTAAATGTGATGTTTTTTTAATACATTTGAAAAAAATTCTAAAAACCTGTTTTTACTTTGTCATAATCGAGCATTGTGTGTAGATGAGGGGAAAAAACTATTTAATCCATTTTAGAATAAGGCTGTAGCTTAACAATATGTGTAAAAAGTCAAGAGGTCTGAATATGTTCTAAATGCACTGTATATGGTTTCACATGTGCAAATGTATTTTTTCTGTATGGGTAAGGATGAGCCTTTCCTTACAGCCCTTTGCACCCATTATGATGGTCAAAGTGGTCTCTCTTAAAAATACATTATCTCAACGGCACAAACCGGGATAGAGTTAAGATTTTTTTTTTATATTAAAAACAGATTCTAGCCCAGGTGATCAGATGGAACCTCTTGTTTCTATCAAATGGTATTACTATAAAAGGTTGAATAAATAATTGAAAACTGAATCACTCGTTCTATGAGTCTGTTCTATGGTTGCATCTAAATTTGATTCCTCACAGACGATGCGACTGATTTAAGTAAATTGATTACTGCTCTTATCCCTACAGTTATATTTTGGCGTGTATTCAGTGTTTCAATCTGTCCCTCGTTAAATGAATCACTATAAACAAGCAGAGTATTGTTCTGAGTGGGTGTGGCCCTATGAAGTAAACAACCGACTCGCACAAACACTCTTGCCAAGTTAATTGTGGTCGGTTTAGGATGTCATAGGCAAATGGCAAACGTCTCAAAATGGTGCCAGGCTGCTATATAAATTCCCTCAAGCAAAACAGAGCAGATGTGAAGCATGATACAGAGAGGAGCTATTAATTAAAGTAGATTGACAGATGAATTTCATAGCCTTGCTGCCCATTTTCTTGGAAATCCAGACACCGCTCTTAAAGGACATAATCATAACTGAAGAACGTCCCCGGGGATGTTTAATAGAATACAATTTGTATACAATGTCACTCCGACACACCCACTCACGTGTCGGAGGTGGTGTCAATAGCTTGCTACCCACTGCTATGGAGCAGGTAACAACATGCCAGGCTTTTGTTTGCCACAACTCCCTTTTTTTAGATACAACCTATTGGTACTCGCTCATGATGACTCCAAGTATGAGTAGCCCGTGCCCAGACAGTCCCAAGTCTTTCCAGCTGGTGTTACGTCATTGGGCTTCCCCCTGGGATTATTAATATGGTGCTTATCTCACCAGGGCGTGTTACCTTACTAGGCTTCCCCCTCAATGAATCACTCCATCTCTTATCGTACTAAGCGGTGTTGTGTAATGTTTCAAAGTTCCTCCGATGTGATTCAGGTACCTATGAATCCTCACCTGGTGTTACATTTCCCAGACCTTCTCTGTCTGGACTGACCCCTTGGCCGGGATTCAATCCGATCAGCGGCAGATCCGCGTTATAGCATGCTTGATACATGAAGGTCATTTCTGATGGAGCCACATGTTAACTGTGACTGCAGATTACTTCGACATTATGGTTTTTCTATCAACTATTGCACAAAATAGTATTCCACTGCCATTTGTCATATGATCAATTTCAAAAAATAATCTAGCGTATTTTTGTTTTGTCTACATTCGGAAAGTTGAACTGTTACCATCAGGCCTGTCGTGAGATTTTCTTTGTTCCTGACGTACTTTACTCGCATAAATATGGCTGGATGGAGACATGGTTAGTGCTTATAATTGTGCGTGTCTGTGTTATATTTTTCTGTGTGTTTGTGAATTTATTTTGGGAGAGGCAAAGGCTTGTTTACTAATCTTTTGGGGTGTACCGGCACTGATCAAAGCTGGGAATTGGCCAGACAATGGGGAAGAGAATAGGAGCTTCCTTGATGGATGCGGGTTAGGGTTGTGCCAAGGCTCAGATAAAACGGCCCACTACTCCTGCTTTTCAGGCATACTGTATGTCCCTAGGACCCATTGAGGACTTGTTATAGAATTATTTTGATGAATGCATCAAAATGTTACAAATCTGTATACATTTCTGCGATTTAAAATGGTATAATGTTTGTGAGTTAACGGTGATCTATTAGGTTAAGTGTGCTCCTCAAGTAATATCGAAATTCCAGTGGCGGAAATGGAATAGACTTTTTAATTGATTACCAAACATTAGTGACAGAATTCTGGGTCTGAAAACACTGAGAGAGCGGGTGATGAGTCACATACAAGTGTGAGGCGTACTCCTATTGACGGGCGAGGCTGGTTTACATTTACGCGCACCCTGTCTTTAATGAAGGCCTCGGGGCGCTGCTGTGAAAGAGAGAGAAGGGTTAAAAAAGAGTGCCGCCCACGCCACATGCTGACACACGCACACACAAACCACTCGATCATACAGACACACACTACCAGCCCAAATATAGCTTAGACCTGCTAATCCTGGCCTATTTCCCCACGAGTGACTGATCCCCACTAACAGACGAGACGAGCGAAGTGATATCACACAACACATTGTCTGATGGCATGGAAACCCACCAGACGATACACACACACAAACAGACCTGACCAACAGACAGACAGAGTGACGAACAGACAGAAGGCTCATACCGCATGGCTTAATGTGTCTTAATCACACCGACACTCCTCATACATGCAGTCCACCTGCAAGGTGATCCACAATGTGTTTTTTTGCCATGTTGACTCAGGATGGGTAGTGTTTCACAAATGGTGTTTGGTGTAAGTGTAGTATAGACTTGGGTTGTGTTCATAATGGCATGCATCGCATAACCTCTGTGTGTGTGTGTGTGTGTGTGTGTGTGTGTGTGTGTGTGTGTGTGTGTGTGTGTGTGTGTGTGTGTGTGTGTGTGTGTGTGTGTGTGTGTGTGTGTGTGTGTGTGTGTGTGTGTGTGTGTGTGTGTGTGTGTGTGTGTGTGTGTGTGTGTGTGTGTGTCGGGGGGGATTGGGAATAACATCAGACAGCCAAAAGACACATTTCCGATTCACATACGACAATGAAGATGGATTCTATTCTTATCTAACCAGTCTGGCACGGGACGGCCCTTCACAACATTGACCTCTGGACCGTTACCTCTTTGACTTGAAAGTCTTCTGCCACACAACCCTGAAGCAGTCCGTCTAGCTCTTCTTTTGGATGCTTCATTTTTACAATGATTATCTATGGCTGAAACTGTATCTCAAATATACATTGTAACAGAGACATAATATTGTCATTGCCAGGGGCTCAACTTTCATCACATGCCCCCCCCCATTTTGAAATGCCATTTTTGTCCCCCCAGTTCTATCATTGGAATGTGATATAAAACCAGACAATGGTCTGTTTTAGGACCATGGGGATACCTCCGAGCGGTAGAGTAGGCTGTTCGTAGTGTTTATATGACTGGATTAAAAAAATACAAATGTAAATAACAAACCAAAGTTGCGTCCTTGGCCATTACGGTATGACTTGTAGTTCAAATGAAGTGTTACCCTGTACTATGTGCTTTGATATCTTATATGTGATGTTTTGTATTTGCCACTCTGTCAGTTGGCTCACAAGATTCCAACTTTTTCCATAGAGCTCCCGGATGTTAAAATGAATATGGTACAGAGATGAAGGGGAGAGGACAGGCGAGGTCATGCAAGGAGGAGAGAACAGGAAAGTAAATGAAGAGGAAAGGAGAAGTGAAGACATGAGAGAAGTGAAGAAGTGAGGACAGGAGGAGAGGAGAAGAATTTGCCTGGCTACCCGAACTCCTTGCTCCGGCCAAACGCAACGCCATGCCCAAGGTTATTAGTGTCTTCTTCGCAATAAGTCTGGATCTGAGTACCTTCCCGACCCTTCACCAAATGCGAACACATTCGGGGCCGCCTGATTGGTTCAGAAACCAATGGGTTGGGCTAGAGACAGAACACACATGGGTAAAGAGTGGCGGTTGGAAAATGTGTCACTGGCTTTGATACTCTGATTGGTTAGAGACAATCCAATCGCTGATGTCTTTGATTAGTTAAACATCCCTCGTGCCCCTCGTCACCACAAATGATGG
Source organism: Oncorhynchus gorbuscha (assembly GCF_021184085.1). Lineage (NCBI taxonomy): Eukaryota > Metazoa > Chordata > Actinopteri > Salmoniformes > Salmonidae > Oncorhynchus > Oncorhynchus gorbuscha. The sequence continues at coordinate 34,562,892 of NC_060179.1, read as the reverse complement.
AAGTCTCAGACTGAAGCATGTAGCGAATGACAGAGCAGCGGAATCATTTTGTGTGAGTCTTCAGGCTAGAGAAGAAGAGAGGAGAAGAGGGTAGGAGAGAAATTAAAGGAAAGAATATGTACGGAAAAGGGAAAGGAGAGGTGAAATTATGAGAGGAGGAGGAGTAGAGAGGAGTAGAAGATAAAGGAGAATGATGACGTTTCCAGCAACAGGTGGAGAGAAACTCATTGTTTATTTGTTGTTTTCATGTGAAAATAGCACTCCCAAAACCTTTTCCCGAGATGCAAGGTGACTTTTCACATTTATCTTACACAACGCACTTGAATGAGTCAGTTAAAACATGCTGATTGACTGTGGTCAGTGTCACAATTATTGCCTCTATTTTGATCAAGAGATCTCTCCTCTTGTTCCCCACATTCTTGAAGTGTGTGTGTGTGTGTGTGTGTGTGTGTGTGTGTGTGTGTGTGTGTGTGTGTGTGTGTGTGTGTGTGTGTGTGTGTGTGTGTGTGTGTGTGTGTGTGTGTGTGTGTGTGTGTGTGTGTGTGTGTGTGTGTGTGTGTGTGTGTGTGTGTGTGTGTGTGTGTGTGTGTGTGCTGCATATGTGTGTGCGTGCTGATGTGTGTGCATGCCTGTGTGTGTGTGTGTGTGCTGCATATGTGTGTGCGTGCTGATGTGTGTGCGTGCCTGTGTACCTGTGTGTGTGTGTATGTGTATGTCTGGAATTATTATGTGTGAAGGAATGGTCTCATAAAGCATTTTTTTAAAGGCTCAGTGTCATTATTCTCGCAAACGTTTTACTTGTTAAATAAAATCTCTTTCTCTGAGGAATTGTATTAGTCCAATTTGTAAGTCGCTCTGGATAAGAGCGTCTGCTAAATGACTTAAATGTAATGTAATGTATAAAATAATAGAATTTCCCAATGTTTTGGAGCATACAATATACAGGTAACTGCCAAAATAATAGAAGCATTTGAGTAAATGAGGGATACAAAGTATATTGATAGCAGGTACACACACAGGTGCTGTTCCTGAGTTAATGCTTAGGGTCATGTATAAAGATGCTGGGCAGGCCATTATTTTGGTAACCATGGCTATGCCGCCAGAGGATGACAATGCCTCCATCCACAGGGAACAAGTGGTCACTAAATGTTTTGATGAGCATGAAAACAATGTAAACCATATGCCATGGCTGTCTCAGTCACCAGATTCTGGAGCTGTCATGTTTGTCATTTATTATCATGTCTTGTCCCTGTGCTCCCCATGCTATTCGTTTCCCTCTGCTGGTCTTATTTGGTTCTTTCCCTCCTTCTATCCCTCTCTCTCCCCCTCCCTCTCTCACTCTCTCGCTCTCTCTTCTCTCTATCGTTCCGTTCCTGCTCCCAGCTGTTCCTATTCCCCTAATCATCATTTAATCTTCCCACACCTGTTCCCGATCCTTTCCCCTGATTAGAGTCCCTATTTATTCCTTTGTGATCCGTTCCTGTCCCGTCGGTTCCTTGTTTTGTATTCACCATGCTGTGATTGTGTTTCGCCCTGTCCTGTCGTGTTTTTTGCCTTCATCAGATGCTGCGTGTGAGCAGGTGGCTCTATCAACTACGGCCTGCGCCTACCCGAAGCGACCTGCAGTCTGTGGCCGCTTCTCTAGTTATTCCCCTCTACAGACTAGAGGATTTTTGTTATTCCCTGTTTGGATTTAAATAAACTCTGTTTCTGTTAAGTCGCTTTTGGGTCCTCTTTCACCCGCATGACAGAAGGAACCGACCAAGGAATGGACCCAGCGACTTCAGACGCTCGTTACACTGCCGTCGAGATCCAAGGAGCCATGCTCGGCAGACACGAGCAGGAATTGTCTGCTGCTCGCCATGCCGTGGAGAACCTGGCCGCTCAGGTTTCCGACCTCTCTGGACAGTTCCAGAGTCTACGTCTCGTGCCACCTGTTACTTCCTGGACTGCCGAGCCTCCAGAACCTAGGGTTAATAACCCACCTTGCTACTCCGGGCAGCCCACTGAGTGCCGCTCCTTTCTCACGCAGTGTGAGATTGTGTTCTCTCTCCAACCCAACACATACTCTAGAGAGAGCTCGGGTTGCTTACGTCATTTCACTCCTTACTGGCCGGGCTCGAGAATGGGGCACAGCTATCTGGGAGGCAAGGGCTGATTGCTCTAACAAATTCCAGAACTTTAAAGAGGAGATGATTCGGGTTTTTGACCGTTCAGTTTTTGGTGGGGAGGCTTCTAGGGCCCTGGCTTCCTTATGCCAAGGTGAACGGTCCATAACGGATTATTCCATTGAGTTTCGCACTCTTGCTGCCTCTAGTGAGTGGAACGAGCCGGCGCTGCTCGCTCGTTTTCTGGAGGGACTCCACGCAGTGGTTAAGGATGAGATTCTCTCCCGGGAGGTTCCTTCAGATGTGGACTCTTTGATTGCTCTCGCCATCCGCATAGAACGACGGGTAGATCTTCGTCACCGGGCTCGTGGAAGAGAGCTCACATCAACGGTGTTTCCCTGCTCCGCATCGCAACCATCTCCCTCCTCTGGCTTTGAGACTGAGCCCATGCAGCTGGGAGGGATTCGCATCTCGAATAAGGAGAGGGAACGGAGGATCACCAACCGCCTGTGCCTCTATTGCGGAGTTGCTGGACATTTTGTTAATTCATGTCCAGTAAAAGCCAGAGCTCATCTGTAAGCGGAGGGCTACAGGTGAGCGCAACTACTCAAGTCTCTCCATCAAGGTCCTGTACTACTTTGTCGGTCCACCTACGCTGGACCGGTTCGGGTGCTACATGTAGTGCCTTGATAGACTCTGGGGCTGAGGGTTGTTTCATGGACGAAGCATGGGTTCGGAAACATGACATTCCTTTCAGAGAGTTAGATAAGCCTACGCCCATGTTCGCCTTAGATGGTAGTCATCTTCCCAGTATCAGATTTGAGACACTACCTTTAACCCTCACAGTATCTGGTAACCACAGTGAGACTATTTCTTTTTGATTTTCCGTTCACCGTTTACACCTGTTGTTTTGGGTCATCCCTGGCTAGTATGTCATAATCCTTCTATTAATTGGTCTAGTAATTCTATCCTATCCTGGAACGTTTCTTGTCATGTGAAGTGTTTAATGTCTGCCATCCCTCCCGTTTCTTCTGTCCCTACTTCTCAGGAGGAACCTGGCGATTTGACAGGAGTGCCGGAGGAATATCATGATCTGCGCACGGTCTTCAGTCGGTCCCGAGCCAACTCCCTTCCTCCTCACCGGTCGTATGATTGTAGTATTGATCTCCTTCCGGGGACCACTCCTCCTCGAGGTAGACTATACTCTCTGTCGGCTCCCGAACGTAAGGCTCTCGAGGATTATTTGTCTGTGTCTCTTGACGCCGGTACCATAGTGCCTTCTTCTTCTCCGGCCGGGGCGGGGTTCTTTTTTGTTAAGAAGAAGGACGGTACTCTGCGCCCCTGCGTGGATTATCGAGGCTGAATGACATAACGGTTAAGAATCGTTATCCGCTTCCCCTTATGTCATCAGCCTTCGAGATTCTGCAGGGAGCCAGGTGCTTTACTAAGTTGGACCTTCGTAACGCTTACCATCTCGTGCGCATCAGAGAGGGGGACGAGTGGAAAACGGCGTTTAACACTCCGTTAGGGCATTTTGAGTACCGGGTTCTGCCGTTCGGTCTCGCCAATGCGCCAGCTGTTTTTCAGGCATTAGTTAATGATGTTCTGAGAGACATGCTGAACATTTTTGTTTTTGTCTATCTTGACGATATCCTGATTTTTCTCCGTCACTCGAGATTCATGTTCAGCACGTTCGACGTGTTCTACAGCGCCTTTTAGAGAATTGTCTCTACGTAAAGGCTGAGAAGTGCTCTTTCCATGTCTCCTCCGTTACTTTTCTCGGTTCCGTTATTTCCGCTGAAGGCATTCAGATGGATTCCGCTAAGGTCCAAGCTGTCAGTGATTGGCCCGTTCCAAGGTCACGTGTCGAGTTGCAGCGCTTTTTAGGTTTCGCTAATTTCTATCGGCGTTTCATTCGTAATTTCGGTCAAGTTGCTGCCCCTCTCACAGCTCTTACTTCTGTCAAGACGTGTTTTAAGTGGTCCGGTTCCGCCCAGGGAGCTTTTGATCTTCTAAAAGAACGTTTTACGTCCGCTCCTATCCTCGTTACTCCTGACGTCACTAGACAATTCATTGTCGAGGTTGACGCTTCAGAGGTAGGCGTGGGAGCCATTCTATCCCAGCGCTTCCAGTCTGACGATAAGGTTCATCCTTGCGCTTATTTTTCTCATCGCCTGTCGCCATCTGAGCGCAACTATGATGTGGGTAACCGTGAACTGCTCGCCATCCGCTTAGCCCTAGGCGAATGGCGACAGTGGTTGGAGGGGGCGACCGTTCCTTTTGTCGTTTGGACAGACCATAAGAACCTTGAGTACATCCGTTCTGCCAAACGACTTAATGCCCGTCAAGCTCGTTGGGCGTTGTTTTTCGCTCGTTTCGAGTTTGTGATTTCTTACCGTCCGGGTAGCAAGAACACCAAGCCTGATGCCTTATCCCGTCTGTTTAGTTCTTCTGTGGCTTCTACTGATCCCGAGGGGATTCTTCCTTATGGGCGTGTTGTCGGGTTAACAGTCTGGGGAATTGAAAGACAGGTTAAGCAAGCACTCACGCACACTGCGTCGCCGCGCGCTTGTCCTAGTAACCTCCTTTTCGTTCCTGTTTCCACTCGTCTGGCTGTTCTTCAGTGGGCTCACTCTGCCAAGTTAGCTGGTCATCCCGGTGTTCGAGGCACTCTTGCGTCTATTCGCCAGCGCTTTTGGTGGCCGACTCAGGAGCGTGACACGCGCCGTTTCGTGGCTGCTTGTTCGGACTGCGCGCAGACTAAGTCGGGTAACTCTCCTCCTGCCGGTCGTCTCAGACCGCTCCCCATTCCTTCTCGACCATGGTCTCACATTGCCTTAGACTTCATTACCGGTCTGCCTTTGTCTGCGGGGAAGACTGTGATTCTGACGGTTGTCGATAGGTTCTCTAAGGCGGCACATTTCATTCCCCTCGCTAAACTTCCTTCCGCTAAGGAGACGGCACAAATCATTATTGAGAATGTATTCAGAATTCATGGCCTCCCGTTAGACGCCGTTTCAGACAGAGGCCCGCAATTCACGTCACAGTTTTGGAGGGAGTTCTGTCGTTTGATTGGTGCGTCCGTCAATCTCTCTTCCGGGTTTCATCCCCAGTCTAACGGTCAAGCAGAGAGGGCCAATCAGACGATTGGTCGCATACTACGCAGCCTTTCTTTCAGAAACCCTGCGTCTTGGGCAGAACAGCTCCCCTGGGCAGAATACGCTCACAATTCGCTTCCTTCGTCTGCTACCGGGTTATCTCCGTTTCAGAGTAGTCTGGGTTACCAGCCTCCTCTGTTCTCATCCCAGCTTGCCGAGTCCAGCGTTCCCTCCGCTCAAGCGTTTGTCCAACGTTGTGAGCGCACCTGGAGGAGGGTGAGGTCTGCACTTTGCCGTTACAGGGCACAGACGGTGAGAGCCGCCAATAAACGCAGGATTAAGAGTCCAAGGTATTGTTGCGGCCAGAGAGTGTGGCTTTCCACTCGCAACCTTCCTCTTACGACAGCTTCTCGTAAGTTGACTCCGCGGTTCATTGGTCCGTTCCGTGTCTCCCAGGTCGTCAATCCTGTCGCTGTGCGACTGCTTCTTCCGCGACATCTTCGTCGCGTCCATCCTGTCTTCCATGTCTCCTGTGTTAAGCCCTTTCTTCGCACCCCGTTCGTCTTCCCTCCCCCTCCCGTCCTTGTCGAGAGCGCACCTATTTACAAGGTACATAAGATCATGGACATGCGTTCTCGGGGACGGGGTCACCAATACCTAGTGGATTGGGAGGGTTACGGTCCTGAGGAGAGGAGTTGGGTTCCGTCTCGGGACGTGCTGGACCGTTCACTCATCGATGATTTCCTCCGTTGCCGCCAGGATTCCTCCTCGAGTGCGCCAGGAGGCGCTCGGTGAGTGGGGGTACTGTCATGTTTGTCATTTATTATCATGTCTTGTCCCTGTGCTCCCCATGCTATTCGTTTCCCTCTGCTGGTCTTATTTGGTTCTTTCCCTCCTTCTATCCCTCTCTCTCCCCCTCCCTCTCTCACTCTCTCGCTCTCTCTTCTCTCTATCGTTCCGTTCCTGCTCCCAGCTGTTCCTATTCCCCTAATCATCATTTAATCTTCCCACACCTGTTCCCGATCCTTTCCCCTGATTAGAGTCCCTATTTATTCCTTTGTGATCCGTTCCTGTCCCGTCGGTTCCTTGTTTTGTATTCACCATGCTGTGATTGTGTTTCGCCCTGTCCTGTCGTGTTTTTTGCCTTCATCAGATGCTGCGTGTGAGCAGGTGGCTCTATCAACTACGGCCTGCGCCTACCCGAAGCGACCTGCAGTCTGTGGCCGCTTCTCTAGTTATTCCCCTCTACAGACTAGAGGATTTTTGTTATTCCCTGTTTGGATTTAAATAAACTCTGTTTCTGTTAAGTCGCTTTTGGGTCCTCTTTCACCCGCATGACAGGAGCGATGCCCGAGGCAGCGTTTTCCACGTTTTCCATCAACAAAACACCAAATTACGTAATTTCTTGTGGAAGAATGGTGTCACAGAGTTCCCGACACTTGTAGAATCTATGCCAAGGTGCATTGAAGCCCAACACCCGATTAAAACACGTTATGTTGTTTTTTCCTTTAGTTTGGCAGTTACCTGTATTTATTTGTATTACGTGTTTTATACAGTCTTTTTTCTCTCATCTTTATCAAGGGTGCCAATAACGTTGGACTTGACTGTAAGTAGTGTGCGTATATCTATTAGGGAGACATAAACAAGGAGTCTGAGATAAAATCCTCAGTTTTAACTGACAGTCAAAGTATTTCCAGTTGCTCTCATTGTGAGTAATTAGCCTAAATCTCTTCCGCTAAACTCATAATTTCCATCCACAAGAACTTGGCATCTTCCTCCTTTATTTTCCCTTAGACACTTTTTGATCGCCCTCGGGCGTTGGCGAAAGGATACTTTTAGCAATGTGTTTATGCCCGAGGCGCATAAAACCAGGCATTTTTAGCATTCCAAAGATTTGAACATTGTATTCTTACGAACATGCTTTACCAAGTCTACACTTGAGTGAGAACAAGGGCCACAGTTTTTTTTTACAAGTACAGTATACCATTTACAGTACACTAGACCTGTGCAAATACCTTATGATTGCAATGTTAAAATGTGTGTTGGAAAGCGGTGTACAGCATGTGTATGTTGCGTCCATTCAGGTGCAGCTGTCATGCAGGTGAAAGAGGACCCAAAAGCGACTTAACAGAAACAGAGTTTATTAAAGTCCAAAACGGAATAACAGAAATCCTCTAGACTTGTAGAGGGGAAACAACTGGAGAAGCGACCACAGACTGCAGGTCGCTTCGGGTAGGCGCAGGCCGTAGTCGACTGAGACACCTGCTCACACGCAGCATCTGATGAAGGCACAAAACACGACAGGACAGGGTGATACACAATCACGGCAAAAACACGACAGGACAGGGCGAAACGCAATCACAGCATGGTGAATACAATACAAGGAACCGACGGCACAGGAACGGATCACAAAGGAATAAATAGGGACTCTAATCAGGGGAAAGGATCGGGAACAGGTGTGGGAAGACTAAATGATGATTAGGGGAATAGGAACAGCTGGGAGCAGGAACGGAACGATAGAGAGAAGAGAGAGCGAGAGAGTGAGAGAGGGAGGGGGAGAGAGAGGGATAGGAGGGAAAGAACCAAATAAGACCAGCAGAGGGAAACGAATAGCATGGGGAGCACAGGGACAAGACATGATAATAAATGACAAACATGACAGTACCCCCCACTCACCGAGCGCCTCCTGGCGCTCTCGAGGAGGAACACTGGCAGCAACGGAGGAAATCATAGATCAAACGGTCCAGCACGTCCCGAGAAAGAACCCAACTCCTCTCCTCAGGACCGTAACGAAAACGATAAAAAGGGAAACTAGGGTACTACTCTAAAAAAAAAATGAGAACTAGGGACAGACTGAGACACAGCAAGGGCAGGGACAAGAACAGGAGAGATGCGATGGCAGGGAACAGACTGAGACCCAGCAAGACCAGGAGCAGAAGCAGAAAAAAAAATTACCAGACTTCTTCTGCGCGCAGTCTGAACACGCAGCCACGAAACGGCGCGTGTCACGCTCCTGAGTCGGCCACCAAAAGCGCTGGCGAATAGACGCAAGAGTGCCTCGAACACCGGGATGACCAGCTAACTTGGCAGAGTGAGCCCACTGAAGAACAGCCAGACGAGTGGAAACAGGAACGAAAAGGAGGTTACTAGGACAAGCGCGCGGCGACGCAGTGTGCGTGAGTGCTTGCTTAACCTGTCTTTCAATTCCCCAGACTGTCAACCCGACAACACGCCCATAAGGAAGAATCCCTCGAGATCAGTAGAAGCCACAGAAGAACTAAACAGACGGGATAAGGCATCAGGCTTGGTGTTCTTGCTACCCGGACGGTAAGAAATCACAAACTCGAAACGAGCGAAAAACAACGCCCAACGAGCTTGACGGGCATTAAGTCGTTTGGCAGAACGGATGTACTCAAGGTTCTTATGGTCTGTCCAAACGACAAAAGGAACGGTCGCCCCCTCCAACCACTGTCGCCATTCGCCTAGGGCTAAGCGGATGGCGAGCAGTTCACGGTTACCCACATCATAGTTGCGCTCAGATGGCGACAGGCGATGAGAAAAATAAGCGCAAGGATGAACCTTATCGTCAGACTGGAAGCGCTGGGATAGAATGGCTCCCACGCCTACCTCTGAAGCGTCAACCTCGACAATAAATTGTCTAGTGACGTCAGGAGTAACGAGGATAGGAGCGGACGTAAAACGTTCTTTTAGAAGATCAAAAGCTCCCTGGGCGGAACCGGACCACTTAAAACACGTCTTGACAGAAGTAAGAGCTGTGAGAGGGGCAGCAACTTGACCGAAATTACGAATGAAACGCCGATAGAAATTAGCGAAACCTAAAAAGCGCTGCAACTCGACACGTGACCTTGGAACGGGCCAATCACTGACAGCTTGGACCTTAGCGGAATCCATCTGAATGCCTTCAGCGGAAATAACGGAACCGAGAAAAGTAACGGAGGAGACATGAAAAGAGCACTTCTCAGCCTTTACGTAGAGACAATTCTCTAAAAGGCGCTGTAGAACACGTCGAACGTGCTGAACATGAATCTCGAGTGACGGAGAAAAAATCAGGATATCGTCAAGATAGACAAAAACAAAAATGTTCAGCATGTCTCTCAGAACATCATTAACTAATGCCTGAAAAACAGCTGGCGCATTGGCGAGACCGAACGGCAGAACCCGGTACTCAAAATGCCCTAACGGAGTGTTAAACGCCGTTTTCCACTCGTCCCCCTCTCTGATGCGCACGAGATGGTAAGCGTTACGAAGGTCCAACTTAGTAAAGCACCTGGCTCCCTGCAGAATCTCGAAGGCTGATGACATAAGGGGGGAAGCGGATAACGATTCTTAACCGTTATGTCATTCAGCCCTCGATAATCCACGCAGGGGCGCAGAGTACCGTCCTTCTTCTTAACAAAAAGAACCCCGCCCCGGCCGGAGAAGAAGAAGGCACTATGGTACCGGCGTCAAGAGACACAGACAAATAATCCTCGAGAGCCTTACGTTCGGGAGCCGACAGAGAGTATAGTCTACCTCGAGGAGGCGTGGTCCCTGGAAGGAGATCAATACTACAATCATACGACCGGTGAGGAGGAAGGGAGTTGGCTCGGGACCGACTGAAGACCGTGCGCAGATCATGATATTCCTCCGGCACTCCTGTCAAATCGCCAGGTTCCTCCTGAGAAGTAGGGAGAGAAGAAACGGGAGGGATGGCAGACATTAAACACTTCACATGACAAGAAACGTTCCAGGATAGGATAGAATTACTAGACCAATTAATAGAAGGATTATGACATACTAGCCAGGGATGACCCAAAACAACAGGTGTAAACGGTGAACGGAAAATCAAAAAAGAAATAGTCTCACTGTGGTTACCAGATACTGTGAGAGTTAAAGGTAGTGTCTCAAATTTGATACTGGGAAGATGACTACCATCTAAGGCAAACATGGGCGTAGGCTTGTCTAACGGTCTGAAAGGAATGTTATGTTTCCGAACCCATGCTTCGTCCATGAAACAACCCTCAGCCCCAGAGTCAATCAAGGCACTGCATGTAGCACCCGAACCGGTCCAGCGTAGATGGACCGACATAGTAGTACAAGATCTAGATGAAGAGGACTGAGTAGTAGCGCTCACCAGTAGCCCTCCGCTTACTGATGGGCTCTGGCCTCTTACTGGACATGAATTAACAAAATGTCCAGCAACTCCGCAATAGAGGCACAGGCGGTTGGTGATCCTCCGTTCCCTCTCCTTATTCGAGATGCGAATCCCTCCCAGCTGCATGGGCTCAGTCTCAAAGCCAGAGGAGGGAGATGGTTGCGATGCGGAGCAGGGAAACACCGTTGATGCGAGCTCTCTTCCACGAGCCCGGTGACGAAGATCTACCCGTCGTTCTATGCGGATGGCGAGAGCAATCAAAGAGTCCACATCTGAAGGAACCTCCCGGGAGAGAATCTCATCCTTAACCACTGCGTGGAGTCCCTCCAGAAAACGAGCGAGCAGCGCCGGCTCGTTCCACTCACTAGAGGCAGCAAGAGTGCGAAACTCAATGGAATAATCCGTTATGGACCGTTCACCTTGGCATAAGGAAGCCAGGGCCCTAGAAGCCTCCCCACCAAAAACTGAACGGTCAAAAACCCGAATCATCTCCTCTTTAAAGTTCTGGAATTTGATAGAGCAATCAGCCCTTGCCTCCCAGATAGCTGTGCCCCATTCTCGAGCCCGGCCAGTAAGGAGTGAAATGACGTAAGCAACCCGAGCTCTCTCTCTAGAGTATGTGTTGGGTTGGAGAGAGAACACAATCTCACACTGCGTGAGAAAGGAGCGGCACTCAGTGGGCTGCCCGGAGTAGCAAGGTGGGTTATTAACCCTAGGTTCTGGAGGCTCGGCAGGCCAGGAAGTAACAGGTGGCACGAGACGTAGACTCTGGAACTGTCCAGAGAGGTCGGAAACCTGAGCGGCCAGGTTCTCCACGGCATGGCGAGCAGCGGACAATTCCTGCTCGTGTCTGCCGAGCATGGCTCCTTGGATCTCGACGGCAGTGTAACGAGCGTCTGAAGTCGCTGGGTCCATTCCTTGGTCGGTTCCTTCTGTCATGCAGGTGAAAGAGGACCCAAAAGCGACTTAACAGAAACAGAGTTTATTAAAGTCCAAAACGGAATAACAGAAATCCTCTAGACTTGTAGAGGGGAAACAACTGGAGAAGCGACCACAGACTGCAGGTCGCTTCGGGTAGGCGCAGGCCGTAGTCGACTGAGACACCTGCTCACACGCAGCATCTGATGAAGGCACAAAACACGACAGGACAGGGTGATACACAATCACGGCAAAAACACGACAGGACAGGGCGAAACGCAATCACAGCATGGTGAATACAATACAAGGAACCGACGGCACAGGAACGGATCACAAAGGAATAAATAGGGACTCTAATCAGGGGGAAAGGATCGGGAACAGGTGTGGGAAGACTAAATGATGATTAGGGGAATAGGAACAGCTGGGAGCAGGAACGGAACGATAGAGAGAAGAGAGAGCGAGAGAGTGAGAGAGGGAGGGGGAGAGAGAGAGGGATAGGAGGGAAAGAACCAAATAAGACCAGCAGAGGGAAACGAATAGCATGGGGAGCACAGGGACAAGACATGATAATAAATGACAAACATGACAGCAGCAGTCACCTTGAAATCCTCAGTTAATGTTTTCACTTCACCATTTGTTTTAATCTGTTAGACTACCCTCAATATGCATTAGATCAATTCAGATGAGACAGTATTCCAGCTTTGGTATATAGGTTACCAAGTATGAAGTACTGTTAAGTATTGTTACGGTCAGTACTTAACAGTACTTAACAGTGACTTAGGACTCTTCAATCAGCCTCTTCATCATTCTGTCAGTTACCATGGGACCCCTGTCACAGGCCACCTTACACACATCATTACCGTGGCCTCGTCACAGGTCAATGAGGGGTCAAGTAGTTGCAAAGCAACCAAGTTGCTGAGTCAAGCCAACACATCACTCATCATGTCATCAAAGCGGAGTATTATTGTGCCTATCGTCAATCTTCTCTGTCTTTCGCTCTCTCTGTTTTTTTCTCTCTCTATAGCTCTCTCTCTCTGACCACATCCTCCTCAGGCCTGGTAACGCTGCTGGGCAAAATGCCCCATGGGAATAAAATGGGCCCACTCCTGGCCAATCAGCCTGATAGGATCTGACATCTCCGGGCTGCCTCGTTGGGAATGTTGGGTCCTGTTCCTGTTGTCATACACTGTGTGTGTGTGTGTGTGTGTGTGTGTGTGTGTGTGTGTGTGTGTGTGTGTGTGTGTGTGTGTGTGTGTGTGTGTGTGTGTGTGTGTGTGTGTGTGTGTGTGTGTGTGTGTGTGTGTGTGTGTGTGTGTGTGTGTGTGTGTGTGTGTGTGTGTGTGTGTGTTCCTGGTGTCTTATCTTCGTGTTGTTTGGAATTTGCTACTTGTTTGAAGCCACGTGAGAGCCTATGTCTAAAGAGTGCCCGTACTCTGCCTTGCACTGTGCCCTCCCTGGCAAATGATGTGTCCGCAAGTCACAGAGGTCTAGCCATGTGCATTTACATTTACATTTATTTAAGAAAACCCTTATCCAGAGCGACTGTTTGATTACATAGCACTAGTTTAGAGGAGCCTGTTAATCTTCTTGTCCTAAAAGTAGAGACTTACTGACTCTGTGGTGAGATTGGGCAACATCAGGCAACATGTGACATTTTTCTAAACTAAAAGGTTTTACACATACCCAAATGTATCACAGAAGTTGATCTGAAAACATCACCATATCTGGGAAAATAAATCTGTCAGAAAGGGCCACAGACCCCTGGGGAAAGGGTGATGTCACCCACCATGTCTGTTGCGTCATGCTCTGAAGTGAAATACTGACGTAAAACATTTTTGTTTAATAAATGGCAAAGTTTTTACATGTTTCAAGCAGAACACCATTGTTCCTGTGCCAATAAGCGGCAAGGTAACCTGTCTAAATTTGCAACGCAACGTAGTAGCACTCACATCTGTAGCCATGAAATGCTTTGAAAGGCTGGTCATGGCTCACATCAACACCATCCTCCCAGACACCCTGGACCCACTCCAACTCGCATACCACCCCAGCAGATCCACATATGACGCAATAGCTATTGCACTCCACACTGTCCTCTCCCACCAAGACAAGAGGGACACCTATGTGAGAATGCTGTTCATTGACTGCAGCTCAGCGTTCAACACCATAGTGTCCTCTAAACTCATCACTAAGTTAAGGACCATCTGCAACTGGATCCTGGGCTTCCTGACGAGCCACCGCCAAGTGGTGGGGGTAGGCAACAACACATCTGCCACGCTGACCCTCAAGGCTTGATCACCGACAACGATGAGACCGCCTATAGGGAAACGGTCAGAGACCTGGCAGTGTGGTGCCAGGACAACAACCTTTCCCTCAACAAGAATACAGGAAACAGAGGGCCGAGCATGCCCCCATTCACACCAACGGGGCTCTAGTGGTGTGGGTCGAGAGCTTCAAGTTCCTCGGTGTTCACATCACTAAGGATCTATCATGTTCCTCACACACAAACACAGTTGTGAAGAGGGTATGACAACGCCTCTTCCCCTCAGGATTCTGAAAAGATTTGGCACGGGCCCTCAGATTCTCAAAAAGTTCTCCCGATGCACCATTTAAAGCACATTGACCGGCTACATCAACACTTGGTATGGCAACTGCTTGGCATATGGCTGCAAGGCGCTACCGAGGGTAATGCATACGGCCCAGTACATCACTGAGGACAAGCTCCCTGCCAGAATGTGTCAGAGGAAGGCCCTAAAAATTGTCAAAGACTCCAGCCACCCAAGTCATAGACTCTCTTTTACCCCTAAACCATAAGACTGAAAAAAAGATAGTCTGGGTAGCTATTTGGTTAACTATTTAACTATCTGCATGTATCCTTTTTGCACGAACTTATTTGACTTATCACATATGCTGCTGCTGATGTTTATTACACGTCCTGTTGATTCGTCACTTTATCCATAGCTACATTATTTGCAAATACACTATATATAAAAAGTATGGAGACACCCCTTCAAATGAGTGGATTTGGCTATTTCAGCCACACCCGTTACTGACAGCCGTGAGCACACAGCCGTGCAATTTCCATAGAGAAACATTGGCAGTACAATGAAGAGCTCAGTGACCTTCAACGTGGCACAATCCTAGAATGCAACCTTTCCAAGTAATACAATTTCTGCCCTGCTACAGCTGCCCCGGTCAGCTGTAAGTGCTGTTACTGTGAAGTGGAAACATCTAGGAGCAACAACGGCTCAGCGGCGAAGTGGTAGGCCACACAAGCTCACAGAACGGGACCGTTGAGTACTGAAGTACGTAGCGTGTATAAATCGCCTCTACATTGGTTGCAACAATAACTCCCAAGTGACACCCATGGACACCCATGGACACCAATGTCAGAGCAGCTGCACACAAGCCTAAGATTACCATGCGCAATGCCAAGCGTTGGCTGGAGTGGTGTAAAGCTCACCGCCATTGGACTCTGGAGCAGTGGAAAGGCGTTTTCTGGAGACATGAATCACGTTTCACCATCTAAACGTCTGACAGATGAATCTGGGGTTGGCTGATGACAGGAGAACACAACTTACCTCAATGCATAGTGCCAACTGTATCGTTTGGTGGGGGAGGAATAATGGTCTGCTGCTGTTTTTCATAGTTTGGGCTAGGCCCATTAATTCCAGTGATGGGAAATCTTAACGCTACAGCATACAATGACATTCTAGACAATTCTGTGCTTCCAACTTTGCCCATGATTTTGGAATGAGATGTTCTACAAGCAGATGTCCAGTTTGTCCAGCAGATAAAGTGTGTTATTACTTTTATTATTACGTGTTATTAATTTTCTATTATTTCTCTATTTTCTTTCTCTCAACATTGCTGGGAAGGGAAGGTAAGTAAGCATTTAACTATTAGTCTACACCTGTTGATGAAGCACGTGACAAATACAATTTGATTTGATTTGACGAATGTAATCGCCGTAGCGTTGATGACATCTCCTTTCCATTTGTTATACAATGGCTTGCGAAAGTATTCTCCCACTTGGCATTATTTCTATTTTGTTGCCTTACGACCTGGAATTAAAATAGATTTTTGGGGGTTTGTTTCACTTGATATACACAACATGCCTACCACTTTGAAGATGCTAAATTACTTATATTGTGAAACAAACAAGAAATAATACAAAAAAACTGAAAACTTGAGTGTGCATAACTATTCACGCCGCCAAAGTCAATACTTTGTAGAGCCACCTTTTGCAGAAATTACAGCTGCAAGTCTCTTGGGGTATGTTTCTATAAGCTTGTTACATCCAGCCACTGGGATTTATGCCCATTCTTCAAGGCAAAACTGCTCCAGCTCTTTCACTTTGGATGGGTTCCGTTCGCGTACAGCAATACTTAATTAAGTCATACCACAGATTCTCAATTGGATTCAGGTCTGGGCTTTGACTAGGCCATTCCAAGACATTTAAATGTTTCCCCTTGAACCAGACGAGTGTTGCTTTAGCAGTATGCTTAGGGTCACTGTCCTGCTGGAAGATGAACCTCTGTCCCAGTCTCAAATCTCTGGAGGACTGAAATATGTTTCCCTCAAGAATTTCCTTATATTTAGCGCCATCCATCACTCCTTCAATTCTGACCAGTTTAACTGTCCCTGCCGATGAAAAACATTCCACAGCATGATGCTGCCACCACCATGCTTCACTGTGTGGATGGTGTTCTCGGGGTGATGAGAAGTGTTGGGTTTGCGCCAGGCATAGCGTTTTCCTTGATGGCCAAAAAGCTAAATTTTAGTCTCATCTGACCAGAGTACCTTCTTCCATATGTTTGGGGAATCTCCCACATGTCTTTTGGCAAAAATACTTATTTTCCTTACGCAATGGCTTTTTTTCTGGCAACTCTTCCATAAAGCCCAGCTCTGTGGAGTGTATGGCTTAAAATAGTCCTATGGACAGTTATTTCAATCTCCGCTGTGGAGATTTGCAGCTCCTTCAGGGTTATCTTTGGTCTCTTTGTTGCCCCTCTGATTAACGTCCTCGATGCCTGGTCTGTGAGTTTTGGTGGGCGGCCCTCTCTTGGCAGATTTGTTGTGGTGCCATATTCTTTCAATTTTTTAATAATGGATTTAAGGGTGCTCCGTTGGATGTTCAAAGTTTCTGATAGTTTTTTATAACCCGATCTGTCCTTCTCCACAACTTTGTCCCTGGCCTGTTTGGAGAGCTCCTTGATCTTCATGGTGCCGCTTGCTTGGTGGTAACCCTTGTGTTGCAGACTATGGGGCCTTTCAGAACAGGTTTTTACAATTGAAGTTGGAAGTTTACATTCACCTTAGCCAAATACATTTAAACTCAGTTTTTCACAATTCCTGACACTTAAATCTAGTAAAAAGTATCTGTCTTACGTCAGTTAGGATCACCACTTTATTTTAATAAGAATGTGAAATGTCAGAATAATAGTAGAGAGAATGATTTACAGCTTTTATTTCTTTCATCACATTTCCAGTGGGTCAGAAGATTACATACACTCAATTAGTATTGGCAGCATTTCCTTTACATTTTTAATTTGGGTCAAACGTTTCAGGGAGCCTTCCACAAGCTTCCCACAATAAGTTGGGTGAATTTTGGCCCATTCTTCCAGACAGAGCTGGTGTAACTGAGTCAGGTTTGTAGGCCTCCTTGCTCGCACACGCTTTTTCAGTTCGGCCCACACATTTTTCGATAGGATTGAGGTCAGGGCTTTGTGATGGCCACTCCAATACCTTGACTTTGTTGTTTGCAACAACTTTGGAAGTATGCTTGGGGTCATTGTCTGTTTGGAAGACCGATTTGCGACCAAGCTTTAACTTCCTGACTGATGTCTTGAGATGTTTCTTCAATATATCCACATTATTTTCCTGCGTCATGATGCCATCTATTTCGTGAAGTGCACCAGTCCATCCTGCAGCAAAGCACCCACACAACATGATACTGCCACCCCCATGATTCCCGGTTGGGATCTTCGGCTTGCAATCCTCCCCCTTTTTCCTCCAAACATAACGATGGTCATTATGGCCAAACAGTTCTATATCGTTTCAGACCAGAGGACATTTCTCCAAAAAGTACGATATTTGTCCCCATGTGCAGTTGCAAACGGTAGTCTGGTTTTGATGCAGTGGCTTCTTCCTTGCTGAGCGGCGTTTCAGGTTCTGTTGATATAGGACTCGTTTTACTGTGGATATAGATACTTTTGTACCTTTTTCCTCCAGCATCTTCACAAGTTCCTTTTGCCTTTGTTCTGGGATTGATTTGCACTTTTCGCACCAAAGTACTTTTAGTACGTCTCTAGGAGACAGAACATGTCTCCTTCCTGAGCGGTATGCAGGCTGCGTGGTCCCATGGTGTTTATACAGATGAACGTGGTACCTTCAGGCATTTGGAAATTGCTCCCAAGAATGAACCAGACTTATGGATGCCTACAAAAAAACAATTCTGAGGTCTTGGCTGATTTCTTTTGATTTTCCCATGATGTCAAGCAAAGAGGCACTGAGTTTGAAGGTAGTCCTTGAAATATATCCACAAGTGTACCTCCTAATACCTTTTTTGCACAATACCTTTATTGATTAGAGTCTGTAGGTAAGCATTTCACTGTATGGTTATATTCGGTGCACATGACAAATAAACTTTGATTTGATTTGCAATTCACTCAAATGATGTCATTTAGCCAATCAGAAGCTTCTAAAGCCATGACATCATTTTCTGGAATTTCCCAAGCTGTTTAAAGGCACAGTCAACTTAGTGTATGTACACTTCCGACCCACTAGAATTGTGATATAGTGAACTATAAGTTATACAATCTGTCTGTAAACAATTGTTGGAAAAATTACTTGTGTCATGCACAAAGTAGATGTCCCAACCGACTTTCCAAAACTATATTTTGTTAACTATAAATTGTAGAGTGGTTAAAAAACAAGTTTTAATGTCTCCAACCAAAATGTATGTAAACTTCAGACTTAAACTGTATATACTAAGATCATTTGACACTTAGATTGCACACAGGTGGACTTTAATTAACTAATTAGGTTACGTCTGAAGGTAATTGGTTGCACCAGATCTTACTTAGGGGCGAATACACATGCACACACCAATTTTCTGTTTTTAATTATTTATTTATTTTTGGAAACAAGTAATTTCACTTCACCAATTTAGACTATTTTGTGTATGTCCATTACATGAAATCCAATTACAAATCAAGTTAAATTACAGGTTGTAATGCAACATAATAGGACAAATGCCAAGGGGCATGAATACTTTTGCAATGCACTGTACCATGCAAATATGGCCATGCATTTTCATTGGTTGACATGAAACCAGTTAGCACTAGGAACTCACAGTCAAAACACGTCTAAACACTGAACCCTCACCAGCAGAGTAATAACAGAGAGAGAGCGGAGACTGATTGATGTTTATCCATGCGTCAATAATATTTGATGTAATGTGTGGATTTAACACATACCTTTTGGAAAAGCATAGCAGACTGACGATTATTCGTGATATTGTCTAAAGGGCCATGGACAAGGCAGCCTTATCTACAGTATGCGAGTGTCTATTTAGGGTTGAAGAATTTCAAGAGCAGTCTACAGTCTTAAATATCTCCCTGAGACACTCCACTCAGCTCATGTGGTTGATAACCATTTAATCTCTAATGCGTCTCATTACTAGTTTGAAGGTTAGGTACAGTCCCTTCAGAAAGCATTCATACCCCTTGATTTACAGTATTTCACATTTTCTTGTGTTTCAGCATGAATGTAATATAGATTAAATCTGTTTTTCTTCTTACCCATCTATACACAATACTCCATAATGACAAAGTGAAAACATGTTTCTAGGAATATTTTCTAATTTATTGACAATGAAATACACTAAGTTAATACTTTGTAATAATAATTATATTATTATATTATTACTTTGTAGAAGCGCTTTTAGCGGCGATTACAGCTGTTTCTAAGAGCTTGGATTGTAAAATTCTTCAAGCTCTATCAAGTTGATTGTTGTTCATTGCTAGGAAGACCATTTCCATGTCTTGCCATAGATTTTCAAGCCGATTTAAGTCAAAACTGCAACTCAGCCACTCAGGAACATTCAATGTCGTCTTGGTAAGCAACTCCAGTGTAGATTTGTCCTTGTGTGTCAGGTTATTGTCCTGCTGAAAGGTGAATTTGTCTCCCAGTGTCTGTTAGAAAGCAAAATGAACCAGGTTTTCCTCTAGATTTTGCTCTCTAGTCCTTGCTGTTGACAAGCATACCCATAACATGATGCAGCCCCCACCGTACTTGAATTTTAATGGTACTCAGTGATTTGTTGCATTCGATTTTCCCAAAATATAACGGTTTGTATTCAAAGAAAAATGTAATTTCTTTGTGTAAAGGACGTTACGCTACTTGGTTAGCGAGTACAACTTCCTCTGCTGCCCAAACACACGGGACTGCCCTCCTCAAGCGTCTTAGCCCATCGCCCCACCTCAAAAGCTAGCAAATGAGGTGACGCTAGCAGGACACTTCAGGCTGAGGAGTACATTTTAAACATCCCCATGTGCTATATATATATTTTTTTTTTTTTTTGCAGTTTTACTTAAGGGCCTTGTTGCAAACAGGATGCATGTTTTGTAATATTTTATGAACAGGCTTCCTTCTTTTCACTCTGTCAATTAGGTTAGTATTGTGGAGTAACTACAATGTTGTTGATCCATCCTCAGAACTCACATCTCAACCAGTAATCTGTAAAATCACCATTGGCCTCATGGTGAAATCCCTGAGCAGTTACCTTCCTCTTCAGAAACTTAGTCAGGAAGGACGTCTGTATATTTGTACTGACTGTATGTATTGATAAACCATCGAAGCCGAATGAATAACTTCACCATGCTCAAATGGATAATCAGCTACAACTTTGTTCATTTTTTACACATCTACCGATCAATGCCCTTCTTTGCGAGGCATTGAAAAACCTCCTTGGTCTTTGTGGTGGAATCTGTGCTTGAAATTCACTATTGAGGGGCCTTACAGATAATTGTATGTGTGGAGTACAGAGATGGGGTAGTTATTTAAAAATCATGTTGAGCACCGTTATGGAACACAGAATGTGTCCAAGCAATTTATTGTGTGATTTGTGAAACACATTTGTACTCCTGAACTAATTTAGGCTTGCCATAACAAAGAGGTTGAATGCTTATTGACTTAAGACATTTCAGCTTTTCATGTTTTATTCGTTTCTAAAATGTTTAACAAACAAAATTCCACGTTGACATTATGAGGTATTGTGTGTAAATCAGTGACACAAAATCTAAATTTAATCCATTTTAAATTCAGGCTGTAACACAACAAAATGTGAATAATTTCTGAAGGCACTGTAGCTGATATGCACAGTAGCTGATATGCACAGTCATCTCCTGAAACAAATGGACACATATTTTCCTCTGCCAGGGTAATTAAGTACCCCTAGAAACTCATGCTTGACTTTCCTGTAGTGTATTTTAACTACCTGAACCACATAATGTCTTCAGCAGCACTTCCTTTGCAGAGGATATTTTCGAAGGTCAACCCCTGGGTTTCCAAAGCAACCAGTAAACAGTGGCATGAAGGTCAGAATGCCTCATGTGAGTCTGGGTTTGCATGGAAGAACATTGCCTGGTCAGAATGCCTCATGTGAGTCTGGGTTTGCATGGAAGAACATTGCCTGTTATTTCTGGTTAAAATAGTTTACTTCTATTTTGAAAATGCCCTACCAGTCTGACTGTACTACTGAGGACACAAGGGTGGTGAAGAAACCAGTAGGAAATATTGAGCACCAAGTAATATTTTTGCACGTGAGTTACGCGCTCATCCCTCGCACTTGCGAAGCAACCTGTAATGCCTAGTTATTTTGATAACTGGTAGTGTAAACTACATACATGGATCAATGAATGCATTAGACATTTAAAGCATCAGAAATGACAAGTTAGATCTATAAGCCCTCTGTAGTTAGTTTCATTTCTCTCTTTCAATGCATTTCTCTGGAAACCAAGCAGAACATGTTGTGCTAAAAATGCTAAACATGGCATTGTAGCTGCAAAAAAACTGTACATTAGTAGACTATTGTCAACCAATTATCATTGTTGTTTTTTTAGTCAAAGGTCAAGGGTCGCTTGTCAGGGCACATCGTTATAACGTGTGAGCTCAGCTGGGCCGCAGCAGGTGGTGTGAGGAAATTTAAGAGGAAACAGGTTGGTGCCATGGGAAATTAAGTCGACAAACCGAAAAAGCACAAGGGAGCACACCTCTCCCATCAATGGACTGATAGCATTCCCAGAGTCCCCAGAAAACGTTTAGAAGAAGAAGAAGAAAAAAACATTAATATAGGTTTCCATTTGAGTGGTTTCCTCCATGTTCCCATTTCCATGCAGGTGTGCCTACAATTTTCCAATGATATTAAACAGAGTATTCCAAAGAGGTTTTGGATGTTCTTTTTTTTTCGTTCACCAAATTAAATATGATGGAGAAACCATCCGCTCCACCGAATTCTCCAAACAGGAATCACCATTTCCATTATCTGAAGGTTTAGGGGGTCAGGCTGTTCTGTACCTTGTTCAAGCAGTGTTGTCTTGAACACACCCAAACATGCACATGCACACACACAATCTTTTGTAATGTGTCCTCCTCCACCAATCGGTGCAGGTTAATCCATATGTCCTCTCTCCCCCTCCCCACGGGATGAGGTATTTCCCGTCCAACCTACATCAGGAACTCACCCTGCAGTTATATGGCCATTCCCAGGGATATTACACATAATTATGAAATGTAAACATTTGGGACTGGCAGGTTCTGTCATAAACTGTAATTAATACAGCAGACCACAGGAAGTGATGATCTGTAGGAGTCAATGGGCCAGGAGTAGTCTACACCCTTTGTTTCAACATCGGAAGCAGATTTAGTGCAACCGCTATTATTAATCATGCATTTAATAACTTTAAATGATTCATGCTTTAATGCTGGAATCCTTACATTTGCTGGAATCACGTTTTTATTGTTTCAACTGCTGACTGCTTCTTTAATGGTAAGACAGCCGCGTCAGTTTGGAATATGAAAACAACAAAGTTAGGAAAGTGATGCGTTCATGGTGGTTGTGAATAACTGAAATGAGAACTGTGGTCTGGCGCACAAGTCCTGTTCGTAGGGGACGGTTGTCTAGGGCAAGGACTGGGCTTGTGGGGTTGTAAAGGGACTAGAGTAATGAGTAATGATAAGGCCACTGACCGGTCTAGGAAATTGCCTGCAGCAGCTGAGTTCACTAGGGCAGGATAGTCAGTAAGGTGATTGGGAGGAGGATGGGCTGGGTGGACAGAGAGGAGCAAGGCACGTCCACCCCTACCTGGGAAGGTGCAGGATCGCATCCTCGTCTGGTTCTCCTTCTAGGACAGATGTTCCAGGGGTGTTCCAACTCTCCGCTGTAAGAGCAGTGACCCCTTTGACGGTGGCGGGAAGGTGCCTCGTGCCCACCTCCATGGGCTCAGTCTTGCTGGAGGTTCCTGGGAGAGACCCGAATCCACGGGATGGGTGACGACGGGCACGCAGGAGATTATCCAGGTGGATGGCCATGGCGATGAGCTAGTCCAGCGTGAGGTCCTCATCACGACAGGCCAGCTCGGTCTGTAGCCAGCTGCTGAAAACTGTCAACAGGGCCTGGTTGTTCAGCCAGTGGACGCAGCCACCATCCGGAAATCCAGAGCGTGCTCTGACACTTTCCTGGACCCCTGTCCAAGACAGTGGAAATGCTCACCTCCCTCTCGGCTCTCTGTAGGGTGGTCGAAGACGGCACGGAAGAGTTGGGTGAAACACTCATAGGATTGCACTTCTGATCCATCCCTCTCCAGACGCCGTGCGCCCACTCCAGTGCCCGACCTGTCAGCGCTGAAATCACGAAGGCCACCTTGTCCCTCTCCACCTTGACATGCCCAGTGGAGGTCACACTAGAGGAGAAACCTTCTACAATGAGCTGGGGTGCCGTCAAACCGCTCCGGGAGGGGCAGGTGGACGTTGCTGATCGGACCGGGTGTAGATGGTGGTGGGGTGGCTGGAACAACCGCAGGGAGCTGGGAAGGTGGTGGTGTAGCCAGTAGTTGGCATTCAGCCCTGAGCACCTCGTCCATTGCAGTTTCGAGGCGCTCCAGGCACATGTCGTGGTGGCGGAGCTTCGCTCCTACAGTGGAGAGGTCGGACGTCTTGCTGCTTCCTGTTTTCTTGGGTCGGTCATTCTGTCACTGGTGTAGAGGACTAGGCAGGAGACAGTCGCAGGTTTAGAACAACTGAATTTATTTAAGCACCATAGAACAAAGTGGGAACGAAACACAAACGCTGTTGTGCTCAAAATATATATGCATAAACAAAAAGGCATAGGGCAAACCCAAAGTGCAAAATATAAAGTTCTCAGGAAATAGTAGAAGAGATTCCCCTCAGGAAAACGAATAACATTTGCAATGACCGACAGAGACAAATGGGAGAGGGAGTATATATACGGTGATAGAGTGGGGATTGGAACCAAGTGTGTATAATGATGATGAGACAAGTCCGGGGTTGATGAGTGAAGGGCGTTTGTCAGCAGTAGGTTCAGCAGCAGCTAGAAGGCCGGTGACGTCGAACACCTGAGGTGGATAGGAAGGGGACCATAGCGAAGGCTGGCGTGACATGCAAAACAATAGAATATTTGCTATACAATACTAACACAGGTACTGTACAATTAAAATGAGTACAGGCACCATTTCTCATTCCACTTCAGGCACTACTAATGGGGACACTGTGCATAAGACAAAGCAAATGAGTGCATGTATAGTTGAATACTTCAAGACTACTTGTGACACCCATCATCACATCCCCAGCATACACATAATGTCCTTTATATGTATTGGAAATGTGCATCAAGCTCATCACTGGGCACTTAATCACCATGTGAAGTTCATCATAACTTATTTCATCTGCTTAATGAACTCGTGCTTTTCCACGTCGAGGTGGGAGGACAATACAACATATAAGTTTACTTTGACATCATGGTTATTATATGAATATTTGCACATTAAAGTGTCTCCACAGCAATTGTTATGTAATCTATTTCTAAAACAATATAGTGCATTACAAGTGTATTTTGTGTTGTTGACATTACATTTGAAAAAAAATTTGCTGTTTCCATTAGGCTCGTCATTAATTTTTTTACTTGTCAGGTAATTCATCTGTAATAAATGGTCGGATGGAAACATGGTTACTGAGTGGAAAACAGTTCAGTTGGAAATGTGCTTGAATGGAGCACTCTCCGCCTCACCGGTAGGTGTCAGATTTCTTTAACTGCATTTTCAGTGATGCCAAAGTGCTGCTTGTTGTGGGTGGGCTCCAGGAAGTTGCACCCTATGGCACATACGGCACAGCATACCCCTTTAGGCTTCTTCAGTCCCTTTTTAAAGCAGGCTGCCACTTCCTGGCTGTCTTTGCAGGAGTAGCAGTGCAAGAAACCATCTTGTGCTCAGGTTGCCAACAAATCGACTTCTGATTTGGGCTTTTTGGCAGGTGCAGGCTGTGGGGTTTCCTAATAGCTTGTATGGGATGCGTGTGTGGGTCTGGGTCTGGGTCGGCCTGTTGGGGTGGGGCGGGGCGAGCCGTGGCAATCACGTGCTGATGCTGCCTCATCAGTAGTGTGAACATCTCACAGTCTCTGCCAATCAAAACGGGGACAAGTGGGAAACAATACCATATCTGACTTGACTTTTCCCTTGGGTAGTCTTGATACTCAATACAGATGTCTTATCCTCATTACTGTCACCATAGATACAACTGTTCTTCTTACCGTTTCCATGCGGGACTGTTTCACTAGGTACAACTGTACCAGCGTCCCTGTAGGGCAGTGGTGGCTTGGCTGGTTACCTTAATTGGGGTGGAACTCAAGTTGTGAGCCCAATAATGGAGAGTGTAAATTCCTTATCACAACAGATCCATCAGTCAGGGATGGATCGACATTTACAAAATGGTTACCTGGAGGAAAATGTGAGAGGGTTGTGCTGTTTCAATTTCAATCAAGGGGAGAGTTTAGTATGTTTTATATCTAGTCCAAGGAGGGTTATGTCATTTCAATATTTCACAGTGTTTTAGAATGAGTTGCTTATTAGGCTATATATCGATGTATGGGTGCGCCTATGTGATATTTAGTGTGATCTCAAGCATATAGGCTACAAAGTGCATGCTCGGAGAAGCACAGAGCAAAGTTATATTTCTAAGGTTGCTGCTGGGATGGTAGAAATAAAAGTAGGATGTATTGCACACCGCAATGGATATTCTAACCCTGTCCCTGCATGCTCTGCTCTTGCTGGTCAAAAATGTGTTTGTGGTGTGATGCCTAACCAACGGCTGTACTGTTTAGGTTTACGTTGGCAGTTCAGGAGGAGAGTCAAAGGCTTCTTCCATAAATTACTTTTGATTAGGTCTAGTCTACAAAATTCACTTGTGCGCGAACTAGCTTATAGCCTATATTCTGTTAAGTTTGAGAAGGAGAGAGTGAAGAGACAAGTCCGGGGTTGATGAGTGAAGGGCGTTTGTCAGCAGTAGGTTCAGCAGCAGCTAGAAGGCCGGTGACGTCGAACACCTGAGGTGGATAGGAAGGGGACCATAGCGAAGGCTGGCGTGACATGCAAAACAATAGAATATTTGCTATACAAAATCAAATCAAATCAAATCAAATCAAATCCTCGGATGGGGCCACAGTGTCACAGTGTCTCCTGACCCCTCCTGTCTCAGCCTCCAGTATTTATGCTGCAGTAGTTTATGTGTCGGGGGGCTAGGGTCAGTTTGTTTATCTGGAGTACTTCTCCTGTCCTATTCGGTGTCCTGTGTAAATCTAAGTGTGCGTTCTCTAATTCTCTCCTTCTCTCTTTCTTTCTCTCTCTCGGAGGACCTGAGCCCTAGAACCATGCCCCAGGACTACCTGACATGATGACTCCTTGCTGTCCCCAGTCCACCTGGCCATGCTGCTGCTCCAGTTTCAACTGGCCTGGGCCCTAGGACCATGTCCCAGGACTACCTGACATGAGGACTCCTTGCTGTCCCCAGTCCACCTGGCCATGCTCCTGCTCCAGTTTCAACTGTTCTGCCTTACTATTATTCAACCATGCTGGTCATTTATGAACATTTGAACATCTTGGCCACGTTCTGTTATAATCTCCACCTGGCACAGCCAGAAGAGGACTGGCCACCCCACATATGCTCTCTCTAATTCTCTCTTTCTTTCTCTCTCTCGGAGGACCTGAGCCCTAGGACCGTGCCCCAGGACTACCTGACATGATGGCTCCTTGCTGTCCCCAGTCCATCTGACTGTGCTGCTGCTCCAGTTTCAACTGTTCTGCCTTATTATTATTTGACCATGCTGGTCATTTATGAACATTTGAACATCTTGGTCATGTTCTGTTATAATCTCTACCCGGCACAGCCAGAAGAGGACTGGCCACCCCACATAGCCCGGTTCCTCTCTAGGTTTCTTCCTAGGTTTTGGCCTTTCTAGGGAGTTTTTCCTAGCCACCGTGCTTTTACACCTGCATTGTTTGCTGTTTGGGGTTTTAGGCTGGGTTTCTGTACAGCACTTTGAGATATCAGCTGATGTACGAAGGGCTATATAAATAAATTTGATTTGATTTGATTTGATTTCATTAGAAACAATATGTTTCTTGCCCATTATATATTTCTGAGAGTTATTGACCTCACAATAAGCCAGATTCAAGTAACTTACATTGTGGTGCGGAAACATGAAGCAGCAACTGCTTTCAGCTCATGGTGCTGAAAGTAGGTACATTTGAGTAGGTAAAATGAATTTCAACCATCTTAATTTTAGATAGACTTTATTAACAACAAGAGGGCTTTCCAGCAAAGCTAAGGTAACTGAGCTAAATGACTACCGCCCCCGGACTGCCTGATGGGCCGCCCCCAGGTGGTGAGGGTAGGTAACAACATTTCCACCCCGCTGATCCTCAACACTGGGGCCCCACAAGGGTGCGTTCTGAGCCCTCTCCTGTACTCCCTGTTCACCCACGACTGAATGGCCATGCACGCCTCCAACTCAATCATCAAGTTTGCAGACGACACAACAGTGGTAGGCCTGATTACCAACAACGACAACCGACAGGGAGGCGGTGAGGGCCCTCGGGGTGTGGTGTCAGGAAAATAACCTCACACTCAATGTCAACAAAACGAGAAAAGGAGATGATCGTGGACTTCAGAAAACAGCAGAGGGAGCAGCCCTATCCACATCTACGGGACAGTAGTGGAGAGGGTGGAAAGTTTGAAGTTCCTCATCATGGACAAACTGAATTGGTCCACCCACACAGACAGTGTGGTGAAGGCGCAGCAGCGCCTCTTCAACCTCAGGAGGCTGATGAAATTTGGCTTGTCACCAAAAGCACTCACAAACTTTTACAGATGCACAATCGAGAGCATCCTGTCGGGCTGTATCACCACCTGATATGGCAACTGCTCTGCCCATAACCATAAGGCTCTCCAGAGGGTAGTGAGGTCTGCACAACGCATCACCGGAGGCAAACTACCTGCCCTCCAGGACACCTACACTACCCGATGTCACTGGAAGGCCAAAAACATAACAGGAAGGCCAAAAATGAAATCTTTACAAACACATTGTTTTCTCGGACCAGCAAATATGATGTTAGATTTATGCAATGCTTTTAGTAGAAAGGAGGTATTTCTTCCCCTACTCTTGTCCACGGTTGTCTGCAAACCCACAACCTTCTAGCCAGCAGCTCTGTGCTTACAGGATGAAGAACAGTTTCTAAAACTGCATATCTAAAGCTCTGGTCTGTCCAAGAAGTGAGAGTAAACAGTAGACATGTTCTCTGCTATCCACTTTGTTTTAATTAGTATAGGGGGTACAGGGGAGGGTCACTTGTTTTTTCCCCAAACCTTCAGGGAGGGTTTAGGTATTTTGCTGGAGGCAGGCCATTTTCATTTCATCGAGGTCCGATTTTCTCAGTGTAACCCTTATTAAAAATAACGTTCACTCCCTTCTTGTTGGTCATTATGAATGAACGTTTTGTCTCTTGATGACAGTGTTCTCTCTCCTCGGGGTCTGCCGTTCCGGTGTGGTCACATTCCCTCAGTAACAGTTGAAACTGCGGCCTTGCAATGAATATAATTGAATTCAGAAAAATGGACTGGGCTGGGATCAAACAGTGGAAATATACTGTACTTCCTCCTTCCTCTCTCCTAGTTTCTCCCAAAACAGGTGCAAAGGTTTGAATTGACATCTTATAAAACTGCAAATCTAAAAAAGATAAAACATCTGTTATAGGCCTATACCTTGATGTGAATCTCCACTTTTGGCCTAGGATTGTAATATAAGCCTCTGTGGTGCTCAAAGGTCAAGGTCATGGTCAAATGTGTAACTATGTCCAAAATGTTTCGGGAAATTCTGGCGAAATGTACGACCTGTACCGAAGCCTAGCACTTTGCCATCTGTGGCAGCTTCCTCCCAATAAAGATGTCCACCATATCCCAGTCCCAGACCAGGAGCACTAGGGGAGGGTGGAGTAAGCTGAGCCAAAGGGTTAGTTGAGCCACCCCTTGTTTCTTGGAAACCACATACAAAATGAATCACGTGACCTAATATTTAAAAAAAGGTCATGATTTCATGGAGTCTGTGAAAGAAGAAACCACATGGAAAAAGTGATAAGCAGGTAAGGTCCAAAAGAATGATTTTAACAAAGTCAAATTAATTGATTGTGTTATAGGTTTCATGATGCTTGTATTTAAACCAAAGTAGATCGTTTAAAGATTGTTTTGAACATCAATTGGGGTCACCATAATCTAAAATATGAGGTTGTAAACCTAGCATGAAAGTGCATCCTTGTAGCTGTGTGGGCTAATGTAGTCTAAATGTTTGCCTTGGGATGAGTTGAGCCAATGGCCATGGGTTAAAGTTTTATTACATTTGATCGGTTTTATACCTAGAATGGATAGTATTTTTGCAATGTGTCATGCATATAAGCTCAAGATAGTGAATTATATTGTTACAGAGCCATCGTCATTCCCCGTTTACAGTATACAAAATGTTAAATAGCGAGGGCTCTGGCCCCGTTGAGGTTCTCGTGAGAGCAGACAAGTAAGTGAGAGGAGGGAGGAAGTCAATTTGAGCAGCAGCAGGGGATGAAAAAAATGAATGAATGAACCTGAAGCGGTACATTGACAACAAAAAAAAAGAAAAAGAACAAGTGACTGTGTGAAAGAGAAGATAACTACGACAGAGTAGCAGAGGCACACAAGGTCTTACCTGATGACATGGAGTCTGAACTGGCTAAGCATGTCAAGAATCTTGCAGATCACCTGAAGAAGATATACTGACAAAAGCACATTTCACTGCATAATACAGGTTGTGGAGGGACGTGAAATTTTTAGGGGGGAGAATGACTGTGAGAAGGTCAGTTCTGGTGACATTTTCAAAGGAAATTCTACTCCAAAATGAATTCAAATAAAATGATGCTGACATTTAAAATATAATTTCCCCCTCCAGTATATTGGTCCATATTATCAGGCAGATGCGCTATTTAGTGATAAGCATTATCACCTCATGTAGCCCGCCCGATGCAGCATAGTAGCTATAAATAGGCTGAATAGGCTGAGGGTTGCCAATCTGTATTTACCCCATTGGGCTAATCATTAGCTAGAACACAAGCTCTAAGGTCATCATCTTGTTGCTCGTTAGCAAAATATTGATGTTGGACTATACTGTGAATATAATGTAGACCCCCCCTATCTGTTATACCTGGTCCATGTTACATTTAGCCTTTGTCTTCCCTATGCATCTAATGCCATTGGTGCCATTGGCAAGCGCTAATGATACATAATGACATAAACCATGCCGCTGCTAAAACTCTGACTGTAAAATGTTGCATTTTACTCCTTTTTGTATTTAAGAAATAAGTGTAGCCTAGTAACACTAGAAAGCTCCTTCATCCACCTATTTTATCAGTGGCCATCAAAACTGCTTTCAAAGGTGTGTTTTCCCATGACTGCATTAATAATGTTGTACAGTAATGTTGTGTTGGTGCTTGAGGCACGACATTCGCCCAGTGTCCTCGATTTTGATGTCACCTCATCCAGCTCTCCATACTCGTCCTGAGGTGCGTACTAGCCGTCTGGTGAAGACTGTGCCAGCCCCGCGCACCAGGCCCCCTGTGCGCCTCCCCAGCCCTGCACGTCTTGTGCCAGCTTGGCGCTCCAGACCTCCAGTGCGCCTCCACAGCCCGGTGAGTCCTGCGCCGGCTCTAGGCACGGTTTCCCTAGTTCGCCAGGATAACCCAGTGCGGCCTGTTCCAGCTCCCCACACGTGCCAGGCTGAAGTTGGCATGCAGCCAAGAGGAGCAGTGCAAGTGCTAAGCACCAGAGCTCCAGTGCTCCCCCACAGCCCGTTGTCTCTGCTTGGGAATCATACTTAGTTAGCTTTTTCCCACATGGGTTTTGTGGGTAGTTAATCTCTGTTTAGTTTTTGCACCTCACGGGACTGTTTCAGTTTCAGTTATTCTCTTGTAATTTTGTTATAGTGTTCAGTTCTAATAAAGAAACATGCATGAACACTTGCCATGCTGTGCTTTGGTCCGACTACTCTTCCTCATCCGACGACGAAAACCGTTACACTTACAGAACTGTTCGTTGCTCGCTTTGTTATTTTTGTTGTGTTCAGATTTAAATCAATATCATGAACACGTACCACGCTGCGCTTTGGTCCACTCCTTCTTCATCAGACGAGCGTTACAGTGCCTCAAGGAAAAAAAAAATCTTGCATCGAATGCGATCAGGCTGAACAATTGAATAGGTAAACTATTCTACAATGGGGTTGTCTGACTTTGCTTTTGCTTTCTTGTGTTGTTGGCTGTGGAAAATTAATTGTGGACAAAGATTTTATTAGATCATTCAAATCAACAAAGATACCTGGTCTCAGCTCTGCCTGGCCCTCATTTGGATCATAGGTGCCAGGTCTTGGACCCGGCGTGGCCTGGCTCAATTTAATCCCTGGTCACAGGACACCATTGCCCACTTACCAAGGCGGCTCAATTTACCCTGACCCTATGCTCAACTTACCCCATACCTGAGGTAAGTTTTGGCAAGAGACCACTTTTCTTTTGGACAAGCTATGTTTTCAAAACTTATGTTTACTTGATTTATGATCATTTATAGGGATACACAACATCCTGAGCTATATGTAGAAGTATTTGTTAGAAAGAATACTATGTCCCTTGACGTAGTGATACTGCATGTAACAAAATGGCTCAACATACCCCACTCTCTCCTACTCCAGATGCGTGGGTCTTCCAGGCTCTGTCAAATTCCAAGGACATTCCCTGGACTCCAAAGGAATGTTTTGCATTGAGAATAGGAGGAGAGAATGGGGAGTGAATGTCAAGGATTTCCTCATCTTCCGAAGAGGAGAGGCGAAAAGGATCAGAGGACCAATATGCGGCGTGGTAAGTGTCCATGGTTCTTTTAATACATAAATGTACACATGAACACTACAAAACAATAAACATGGAAAACCTAAACAGTCCTATCTGGTGCAGAGACAGGAACAATCACCCACAAACACACAGTGAAACCCAGGCTACCTAAGTATGATTCTCAATCAGAGACAACTTATGACACCTGCCTCTGATTGAGAACCATACTAGGCCGAAACATAGCAATACCCCAAAACATAGAAAAACAAACAGACTGCCCACCCAACTCACGCCCTGACCATACTAAATAATGACAAAACAAAGGAAATAAAGGTCAGAACGTGACAGTGAACGTGTATAGATCCGCCCAATAAATCTATGATAAAAGTGAATCTCTCTCGTTCTCTTTGTTCCTTACTGGTTGAAAAACAAGTTTTAATGACTCCAACCAAAGTGTTTGAACTTCCGACTACAACTGTGTGTTATATATATGTACATGTATGGGTTTAAAGGAGATCTACAATGAATATACAAAACATTAGAAACACATTTCACATTTAATATTGAGTTGCACCCCCTGGATGTTCTTTGGGTGGTGGAACACTCTTGATACACACTCTTGATACACACGGGAAGCTGTTGAGCGTGAAAAACGCCCATACTGTCATGTTTTGTCTTATATTGTCTTGTCATTTTGCTTTTCCTTCTGTTCGTTTTCCCCCTGCTGGTCTTTTTAGGTTCGTTCCCTTTTTTCTCTCTCCCTCCCTCTCTCTCTTCTCTCTATCGTTCCGTTCCTGCTCCCAGCTGTTCCTATTTCCCTAATCAATCATTTAGTCTTTCCACTCCTGTTCCCTATCTTTTCCTCTGATTAGAGTCCCTATTTCTCCCCTTGTTTTCCGTTTCTGTCCTGTCGGATCCTTGTATATTGTTCACCGTGCTGTGTCTTTGTATCGCCCTGTCGTGTCGTGTTTCCCTCAGATGCTGCGTGGTGAGCAGGTGTCTGAGTCTGCTACGGTCAAGTGCCTTCCCGAGGCAACCTACAGTTTATGATCGAGTCTCCAGTCTGTTCTCGTCATTACGAGTGGAATTGTTTGTTATGCTTTATTTACCGCTCCGATTTGTCTAGGAGTATTGCATATTTCCTTTTCTGGATTAAAGACTCTGTTTTCGCCAAGTCGCTTTTGGGTCCTCATTCACCTGCATAACACATACCCCGTTCAAAGGAACTTACATATTTTGATTTGCCCATTCACCTTCTGAATGGCACACATATCCATGTCCTGATTGTCTCAAAGCTTAAAAATCCTACTTTAACATGACTTACCCTTTATCTACACTGATTGAAATAGATGTAACATGTGACATCAATAAGAGATCCAAGCTTTCACTTGGATTCACATGGTCGGTCTATGTCATGGAAAGAGCAAGTGTTAATGTTTTGTATACTCAGAGTATATTGGTCCCAATGGCTCAGAGGGTTAGAGCATGATGCTGGCAACACTAGGGGTTTGATTCCTGCAGGGCGATATATACACTAGCTACATTGATTATTACCCCAAAGTACTGTAAAAAAAAATGACCAGAAAAGCTGAAGGTTTTTCCCCCTGAGGAGACTGAAAATATTTGGCATGGGACCCAGATCCTCAAAAAGTTCAGCTGCACTATCAAGAGTATCCTGACCGGTTGCATCACTACCTGGTATGGCAACTGCTATAAGGCACCTCAGAGGGTAGTGCCCAGTGGGGTCAAGCTTCCTGCCATCCAGGACCTGTATACTAGGTGGTGTCAGAGGAAGGCCCCAAAAATTGTCAAAGACCCTAGTCACTGAAGTTCTCTCTGCTACCACATGGCAAGTCTTGGACCAAAAAGCTCCTTAACAGCTTCTATCCCCAAACCATAAGACTGCTGAACAATTAATCAAATTCCCACACAGACTATTTCCATTCACCCCCCCCTTTAATTTAATACTGTTGCTACTTGCTGTTTATTATATATGCATAATCATTTTACCTTTTCCTCTGACACCACCTAGTATACAGGTCCTTCTGTAGCTCAGTTGGTAGAGCATGGCGCTTGTAACGCCAGGGTAGTGGGTTCGATCCCCGGGACCACCCATACGTAGAATGTATGCACACATGACTGTAAGTCGCTTTGGATAAAAGCGTCTGCTAAATGGCATATATTATTATTATATATTACCCCTACCTACATGTAGAAATTACATCGACTAACCTGTATCCCCGCACATTGACTCGGTGGCGCTCCCCCTATATACACCCTCATTATTGTTATTTTATGGTGTTACTTTTTATTTTATTTCATATTTTTTACTTTAGTCTATTTAGTAAATATTTTCTTAACTCTATTTTTTAACTGCATTGCTGGTTAAGGGCTTGTAAGTAAGCATTTCATGGTAAGGTCTACCTACAACTGTTGTATTCGGTGCATGCGATAAAGAAACATTTATTTGATTTGATAAATTTGTTCAAAAGGAAAATCAATCTAATATAATTTGATGATACTGTATAAATAATGGGTTAGCAGTAGGTTGGCTTTAGGTTGGATTTTCTATCTCCTGGCCTGATGGTAATGGGTGCATGCACCCCCAATCCCCTCATGCAAAATGTCTGCTGCATGGGCTCATGCTTTGAAGTCATTCAAATTCCCATTTAGCTTCTTGCCCACCACCACTGAGCAAGCTGTCTTGCAAGGATCCGAGACTCCAATCAAACAGGCCCCAAGTAATCAGTCTTCATTTTTAATGGTAGGATAATAGGCAACCACGCTCATCACCAAGCTAATGATCAGTTCTCCCCTGCTTCCTCTGTGAAATGCCATCATGCCAATCAATCTCCACCTATTCTGAGAGCTCAGCCCCCATGGTGAGGCAGAACCTCTTGAATGGGTGAGATGTCAGCTTCCCCCAGGTGGAAGAGAAGAGAGAACATCACGTTCCACGACTCCAGGTTATAGTTTCCATGGGTTTTGTACCGGAGCTACGAGCCCAATTACAGAGTCACTTTGACAATGAAATGTCTCATTTCATTCAGATTTATCTGGAAAGTTATATAAGTCTCCCATAATTTGCAAATAAATTCACTAAAAATCCTACAATGTGATTTTCTGGATTTTTTCCTAATTTTGTCTGTCATAGTTGAAGTGTACCAATGATGAAAATTACAGGCCTCTCTCATATTTTTAAGTGGGAGAACTTGCACAATTGGTGGCTGACTAAATACTTTTTTGCCCCAATAGACATAGCTGGTAAATTAGCTCTGGCTATCAACTCCGTTTTCAGAGCACACTCGTCTGAGTGAATAGAATAACTGTCAAATTTACAAACACTCAACACCCATTGAATATGGCCTGTGTCAGTAAACGTTGGCAAAAAATGATCATTTGTTGCCAGCGTCACAGTTGCAGTCAACAACTCTCTGGATAACACAATAGCCTAACCAGCTCTGCTCAGACGAGTAAAATGGTCAGTGAGCTGTTCTCTCACATTTGTGTTTGGTAATAGCTAGCAAGCTAGCCAACGTTAGCCAGTTAGCTTGGGTGCTTGACTGTTGTTGTTAGGACAGAACTCTCAGATCAACAATGAAAGATATGGGTGGGGCTAAAGCTTAAGAGGGTGTGAATGATGCTGAATGGGTGTAGACAAAGAAGAGCTCTCCAGTAGTAGTACCAACACGTTTATCATCTTTCAAAGCAGAATTACTTTCCCATTGTTCCTCAATTGCAGTGTATGCTATAGATTTGTGTCTGTAGTTTTTTTCCAATGTAAAAAAACACCATTTCAAATGTTGCTACGTTAGACAGAATCAAGGCGGTCGGTCACGTATTGCTTATACAAAATTCAAACTAGCTAACTCTCATTGGTTAATGCTTTTGCTGTTGGTAGGCTCCTTTGGCTCAGAAGTTGTTTTCACTATTAAATGGGCACTACTCAAAAACAATGTTTCTTGCTTTATATTCAAGGACTTTCTTTAGCAGTGCATGCTTTTCCAAGTTGTATCAAAGATCATGGTCGGAACTCCTTGTTGAATGCAGAAGTGGTTGTTAACGGTCCACTGGGATTTTCATAACACAGCATTCATTGACAATTGCAGACCATCCCTGGCTCACTATCATTGGTTCTTTGTGTACTCCCATTCATGTATATGTGTGGTAGTTCAAACTCGTTTATAATTGTAATGTGTTTAGACTTAAGCACATCAAAACAGATTCTCATTTCCATATAAGGGCTTCCAAATGATATAATGGACTATTGATAATAATTTGTCTAGAACTGAATATGTCTGTAATTGTGTAATGGAACAATTAAGTCACTTAGAGATACTGTACAATCGAAAATTAAGAAATTATTAACGCTACATGCTATGGATCCAATTGATTTCATTTTCTATCTGCCCAAAGCGCTAAGTTAATTTGTGTTCGTTTCCCTTCTCTAGATACTGTATGGAAAGCAGCAGTCTATTTACGCTACAAAGACTTTAAACTCAACACCTATTCAGAGAGAGACGTGGCTACGCAAACAAAGAGGAATCCTAACTTTGAACGAGACATTCTTCCTGTTGGCCCCCGTCTTGCGTTTTTTTTCACTGCATAGAGGAATAGTGATGTTGGGCTTACACACTGAAGTAATATACTAGCCATATCCCTCTCATGGGAATGAAATCCTCAGCTTTGAAATCATTTTTTATTAAGACCATAATCCTATTTTGACGGCTCTCTCGGACAAAAGCGTAAAATGATAGCGAACCAGGAAATGAAAAGGTCTGCACACAGGTCCTGGTCTCAGGAAGGCGGCTAGAGTTTAGGAAGGCAACACCTGTTTTTAATTAAGTAGAGGCAAATGGATACTTGTAAAAAAAAATAAAAAAAGATTGATTTGCAATGCTCATTTAAATTGTCGCAAACTAATCCATAGCAAAACCTGTAACATGTTATTTTATAGCCCACATTACTTTAAATAAGAAACTATGTGGTGACAATAGATACTTTCTGGTACTAACAGCAAATAATTCAACACAATTGATAACTAGCTGGTATAAATTCCACATAGTGACGTTTGTGTTAGAATCTCAAAGAACTCAAAGTGAAATGACCATTTCAATATTAGTTAATTTTATTTTAACAATTAATTTTAAAGTGTTGAACCAGGTTGATAGAACTGCCAGGGGAAATAACCCTTTCCAGGAACTCTCTATTGTTTCCAAAAATCACCTTGAATAGAGAACATCGGGGTACAAGATCAACACAGTGTATTATGGTGAATACCATTTAACTCATAAAATGTTGCTCTGCCATGATTATCAGTAAACGGCAAGATAAATGGCAACCACCTGTGTCTTGTGCTGCCAATGTGTGCTCTGGATTGTTTGGGAAAGAATGCATTGGAGCCGCCAAGCTTTCATCACACTGGGAGCGTGTGATTGATGGTCTTTGGCTGTCGAGCCTGACAGAACCACATGAGCGGCTGTGTTTACCTGCAGCAACCTGCCGCTCTCATCCCTTACGCAGCTTCTTATGTCAGCTATCAGTGCAACAATCGCAAGTAGGCAGCACGGCACTGTGAACATGCAGCGTGCAACTATGTGTCAGTGTGTTTAACTGTATGTGTGTAGAGAGAGCAGAAGAGAGAAATCGTATGTGTGAGGACTGGGGAGGTTATTATTATATTATTCGCTCTAATTTTATTCAATAAACAAAGAGGTGAGTGTTAGATTTCCAATCTAACACTCACCTCTCCTATATTGTTAAATTTGCAGACCAAACAAAATCTGCCCACATCGACAATTGTGGCGATATGCCGTTCTCAGCCTTGAAACCAAAAGTCCGCTTATGATTACGTTGGATCATGTGTTTGCTGCCTCAAAACCATATTTTTTTCTCCCAAGGAACAAAAAGTATAGCTGTCTTCTTTTCTCTCCCACCCCTTAAAATCAGCACTTCTAAATGATCCTTGGCAGGAGATATAAACTCGCGGCAGCCTTGACATAGCACTCTCCTGCCTCGCCATTCCCATGAGACGCTCCGCACAAAGTTAGTGTGGGGCCAGGGTCAGCCACTGACGTTGCCCCATTGTTGAGTCTCTCGGTGAGGACAGTGACAATGGCAACTAGAGAAAACCGGCGTCGGTTGTCACACTTTAATCTTGTGTGTATTTCTCAGCACCAGCATATCTTACGAGACTCTTTTCAATATTAGGAGAAATATCAGGGTCTTTGATTGCTTACAACTCCATGTTGGAGTAAAGATATGAGGACTAAAAGGGTCCCCATTTCAACCTAATACACTCTGGTAAGCTCTGTAATAGGTGTGTAAACTCTGATCGACCGTCACGGTGAAAAGAAAGTAAAGCTTCCTATACTTTTAAATCAATTTTGGGTGCCACAAACTGTGTTTACCCTCCAATTACACCACTGGATTTATTATAATGCAGTTGAAACTAACAACTTATCCCCCCGCCCCATTTCCAAGTCTTGCCATTGATTTTTCAAGCCGATTTTAAGTCCTCTTGGTAAGCAACTCCAGTGTATATCTGGCATTGTGTTTTAGGTTATTGTTCTGCTTAAAGTTGAATTTGTCGCCCAGTGTCTGTTAGAAAGCAGACCAGGTTTTCCTCTATGATTTGACATGTCATTAGCTCTATTCCTTTCTTTTAGCCCTAAAAAAACTCCCTGGTCCTTGCAGATGACCCGATAACATGATGAAGCTTGAAAATATGAAGACTGGTACTCAGTGATGTGACGTTATGCATTCAGGACATAAAGTTAATTTCTTTACCATTTTTTTTTGCAGTTTAACTTTAGTGCCTTATTGGCAAACGGTGCATGTTTTGGAATATTTTTGCCATAACGAAAGGGTTGAATACTTATTGACTCATAATTCCACTTTGACATTATGGGTTGTTGTGTGTAGGCCAGTGACACAAAATCTCAATTTGTGACAGTTGAACTAAGCTTATAAGGCATTTATAAGTTATATTCTTCAATAATCATATAGTATGTATTATTAATTTAGAAGTGCAAAAATGAATACAGCAACTACAGATTGCCCCTTTAAGTATAGCAAAAGTGACTCTATGGGTTTTTTGTTTTTTTGAATCAGCACGAATGAGCAATAAAAGCCCCACACCTGGTCTTCTTAAATTAAACTTGTTTAAATTAAACTTCTTAAATTAAACTTGTTTTTCATACCATGGGTGAATTTAGGCACTATGGGGAGGGGGGGGGGTCTACACGATGGAGCTCTTGCAAGAACACATTTTTCACTGCTGTTCACTTGTCTCAAAAACAATGATTCAAATCAAATGTTATTAGTCACATGCGCTGACTACAACAGGACCTTACAGTGAAATGGTTATTTACGAGCCCCTAACCAACAATGGTGTATAAAAAAAAGAAGAAGAATATGAAATAAAAGTAACAAGTAATTAAAGAGCAGCAGTAAAATAACAATAGCGAGATAATATGCAAGGGGGTGCCGGTACAGAGTCAATGTGCGGGGGCACCGGTTACTTGAGGTAATATGTACTGTACATATAGGTAGACTTATTAAAAGTGACCATGCATTGAAGATGACAACAGAGAGTAGCAACGGTGTAAAAGGGGGGCTACTGTTGTATCAACATGTTTGGACCATGACAGTTTATAATCCAGGGTTACTCCAAGCAGTTTAGTCACCTCAACCTGCTCGAATTCCACAATATTTATTACAATGCTTTTATTTGTAGAAATATTTAGGACTAACTTATTCCTTGCCACCCATTCTTAAACTAACTGCAGCTCTCTGTTAAACGTTGCACTGATTTCACCTGCTGCAGTAGCTGACGTGCATAAATCAAATCAAATATGATTTATCACATGTGCCGACTACAACAGTGAAACGCTTACTTACAAGCCCTTAACCAACAATGCAGTTTAAATATATATATATATATATATATATATATATATATAGAGTATTTATTTTTAAATAACAAAAAGAAAAATAACAAAACATATAAAAATAAGAAATAAGAAATAAAAGTAACAAATAACTTAAAGAGCAGCAAAAAGAAAAAAAGAGCGAGGCTATATACAGAGGGTACCGGTACAGAGTCAATGTGTGGGGGCACCGGTTAGTCGAGGTAATTGAGGTAATATGTACATGTAGGTAAAGTTATTAAAGTGAACAGCAGCATAAAAGAGGGAGGGGGCAATGCAAATGCATGTTATCTGGGTAGCCATTTGATTAGATGTTCAGGAGTCTTATGGCTTGGGGGTAGAAGCTGTTTAGAAGCCTCTTGGACCTAGGATTGATAGGGAACTTGCCCATAGGCTGTACCACGGCTGTCTTCCTTACTTCCTAGCATCTATACAAGTTGGATAATCTTTGGATGCCAACAGCAGTGGCACTATTGGAAGACAGCTTGGACTGTAGCCTACTCTTTTCCCACAATCCATCAAACACATTTGTTGTCATCATAGTAGTGGTCTCTTACTTGTGGCCAGACTTGTACAGGTGGAACAACCTTAAACTTGTGTCTTTTCCAATGCTGATTTGAATGTCAAACTAATCCTAAAGTAACAATCTGTTTTTTCAAAAGTATCTGTAATCTGATTATAATATTTTTAGAAGGTAATGTAATGGATTACAGTTACAGTTTTTTGCCATCCATTACATGTATGCATCCATGTGAGGTCTAGGGGTCAGTGAGTCTATATAACACAACATAACATCTAAGGTAAACGGAGACAGTTGTCGTAACTGCAGGCAACAGAGATTATGGAGTGTGTTGCCCTTTTAACTATGGAGCATGTTGCCATCTGTCAGCTGTCAGTGAAACTGAGCAAGAGTGAAACTGAAACTAACATCAATGGTTAAGTTTATTCATTAATTACAACTGATTTAAGGTTAGGGTTAAAGTTTTGGTCAGGGTTAAAACAGGAAAACAATTCATTAAAAAACAAGTGCTGGGATTGAATTACTTTCGATGTTCGGAGCCCATGGTTTTAGCTCATCCTCACCCTCATCCCCAAATCCTTAGCGAGAAAACCTATAACAATGAAGGAGAAGTTATATTTTTTACAATCAAATCTTGCAAAAGTCTCAACAAAATGGAACATAACATTGTAGATCAAGTTCAGAACGACACAATTTCACGTGTACAACATCTAAAGACCTGCATCACTGTACTAAAACAAGTGAAATTGAAAAAAAGGTGTTCTTCTATAACATGCCAAAAATAGAGATTTGTTACAAAAAAGGAAAATTCTCCTTTAAAATCTAGATTGTTCTAAGAGTTATAATGCAATGATGAGCTCAATGAAGAATGTGGTGGTGTACAGAGTGAGGGAGGCGTCATGTGAAAGTATACCTGTCCTGTTCATCATGGAATACAGCCTGAATGAAAAAGTACATCTTTGTTGGTTCTTTTGAGTACTGCAACACTGTTTATCACAAATAAGTCAATTTGCGGAAGATTTTCCTGGGTAAGCTCTAGTATTAGATTCCTAACCTTAACCACTCACTAGCATGCCTAAATTTTACATGTTTCTATTACTGTATGTGCAAGACGCACTTACTGTATATATGTGAAATACCCACACATATAATTTGTGCAAAAGTATGCTGCTGATGGAATCGCATAACAAATCATGCGAGACAGCGTTGTTTTATACGAAGTTTACAAGCAGACCTTCAAATAAAACAAGTGTCCCCTAAAAATCGTGGCCGGGGACACTCACAAGTAATCAACCAATGTACTGTATACAAATTCCATGTTTCAAAAGGTACAGACACAAACCCCGTCTGCCTGAGACCAGCAAGAAGAGCGTGTGCCCAGTGGAGCGCAGCCTAGTGAAGGACGGTCTGGCGATTAAGTGTTCTAAGAGAACTTTCCTGCGATAAAATACTTTTCTCCGTTGGATAAAGAGAATACATGGATACATCCAAACTCATATACGAACACACACCTCAGGGGCTTTCCGCAGCTCGTATCATTCTAGCCAATGATTAGGAAGTGTTCTATTGTTGAAGGCTAAATGGAGGATATAGACTGATAGGGTCCATATCACCTTGAGAGAAGACTGAACACGTTGCAACTTTGTTGATGATGATGACAAACTCTAAATGGGCTCACTTCTCAGTACTTAGTAATGACATTAAGTAATATTTTGTAATACTTTACATTCCTCAATTGCATGAACTGATAAGTTACGCAACACAACACAAAGCCGACCGTTTTTATACTCATATAAGTCTATTCTGTTGGAAAATTCAGGGTTGTCCTTGTGCAAGTATCACTGTGGGTAGTTAATAGAGATGCAACTGTATTTGAGGTTGATTGAGTGACTTGACAAGTCCATGGTTTTGTTTATTCATTTGTGTAGCATGTGCAGCATTCTGAAGGCCTTGTGCTCAGAACTGTTGTTTTACCTAAAAGCCTATCTGGTATTGGTACCTAACCAATTTAATTAAGTTAAAGCTGGAATCCATAATGGTGAAACTGCCACGTCCATTTACTTCAAACACAGATTGTTTTCCTCTGACATCATTGCAAGTGCAAAAGAACAGCAGAGTATTTACTGTGATTATTTTTTACCACAATGATGGATGCCCCCTCAGTTTCATCAACAAAACAAAACGGTGGCATTGTTTCCCCTTATGCATATTTCAGCTTCAACAGTTGACATTTCAAGTTATTGACCAAAGTGAGTGTTGTCTGTACATTTGATGTCTTATATTCACTGTTTATTCTTAGTCATTTGATATGTTGTTTGGACTTTATATTCTTTAGCTTTGTTTAACATGTTAATCACTGCATAGTTGGGGCGGCTGGTAGACTAGTGGTTAGAGCATTGGACTAGTAACCTGAAAGGTTGCAAGATCGAATCCCAGAGCTTGATAAGGTCAAAATCTGTCATTCTGCCTCTGAACAAGGCAGTTAACCCACTGATCCTAGGCTGTCATTGAAAATAAGATTTTGTTCTTAACTGACTTGCTAGTTCAATAAAGGTAAAACATGAATAGTGCTAATCAATTGGAGAACCCAGATCAAGAATACAAAACATTAAGAACTAGAGTGTGCAAAGCTATCATCAAGCCAACAGTGGCTATGAGTAATCTCAAATATATTTTGATTAGTTTAACACTTTTTAGCTTACTACATACTTTACTATATGTGTTATTTCATATATTTAATATTTTCACTATTATTCTACAATGTAGAAAATACCAAAAAATAAAGAAAAACCCTGGAATGAGTAGGTGTGTCCAAACGTTTGACTGGTACAGCAGGTAAAATTTGAGTATCATGTAGTAGCCTAAACCTATCGATATTACATTAGTAGCCTAAACCTATCGATGTTACATTGAGCTGGGTAGAAAGAAATTGTCCTCCCTAATCTTAAACGGCACCGACAGATTCTATGACTTTGTGGCTGTACCAACTAGTGACCACTCTGCAGAGCTGCCTCCAGTACATGAGTCATCTCAATAAATGCCAACCTGCTCCACATGCACACCAGAGTTCTTTTTTTTCCTTTGGGCCCCATTCAGGCTTGAGATAAATTGACAACATGGACTTAAGTAAAATGTTGACTTAAGTCCATTTTAATTCTACTTATGCCAAGTCTGAATCGGGGCCCTTTGTGCACACAAAGGGCTCGAGAACAATAAGGTGAAACATCATTTTTGGGGACCCATTTTGGCTCGTATTTGCTTGCCCCCCAAAAAAAACTTATGTTATATCACTTTAATAGCCCAACCATTTTTTTTGCTTCCACCACAGAGCTGCCCTGATATCTGTCATGAATAAGTTCTGTCATCGATAACCAAGTTTGACATTTAAAACACTGATTGCATTTAGAATGCACTTGCATGTTCTATTATATGACAAAAGAGGAAAAGTTATAGGTTTTTCTTGCTTGTTACATGGACAGGCTTGCATTTTGACATGTCAGGTTTCAATCATTCAGCAAGAGATAAATATGCTGTTAGACTACCGGAACAGACCGGCAAAATATGTGCATGTGTAATCATACTTGTTCGAGTTTATCTGTTTATTTGTTCAAATGTGAAATGATGCCTGTCCAATATA
This sequence comes from Oncorhynchus gorbuscha, assembly GCF_021184085.1. NCBI lineage: Eukaryota > Metazoa > Chordata > Actinopteri > Salmoniformes > Salmonidae > Oncorhynchus > Oncorhynchus gorbuscha. Next base: position 34,519,063 of record NC_060179.1, on the reverse strand, counting down.
AGAGAATGGAAGTTAATCCTTTCGAGTAGCTAATTGGTTGAAACAATATTAATCTGGGACATATGAGCTGAGCACTCCCAAAATGTTCTCCCAAAACGTGTCAGGAAATTATCGGGAGGCCAGTAGAGTATTCAGGAAAGTGCTTACACTTTGCAGGCTGTAACAAAAAGTTTCTGCCCTGAGTCTATTCAGATTCCCTGTGATTGGAGAAATGTTCATCGGGACCCTGCAGACAGGGTATAAATAGTATAGTCTGGCCAGTGGCCATCAATTTTTTTGGGCTTGACGACCGAAGTTATAACTGAAGTCCTTGCTGTTCTGTGCCTGTACATACAGTACAGTGCCTTGCGAAAGTATTCGGCCCCCTTGAACTTTGCGACCTTTTACCACATTTCAGGCTTCAAACATAAAGATATAAAACTGTATTTTTTTGTGAAGAATCAACAACAAGTGGGACACAATCATGAAGTGGAACGACATTTATTGGATATTTCAAACTTTTTAACAAATCAAAAACTGAAAAATTGGGTGTGCAAAATTATTCAGCCCCTTTACTTTCAGTGCAGCAAACTCTCTCCAGAAGTTCAGTGAGGATCTCTGAATGATCCAATGTTGACCTAAATGACTAATGATGATAAATACAATCCACCTGTGTGTAATCAAGTCTCCGTATAAATGCACCTGCACTGTGATAGTCTCAGAGGTCCGTTAAAAGCGCAGAGAGCATCATGAAGAAGAAGGAACACACCAGGCAGGTCTGAGATACTGTTGTGAAGAAGTTTTAAAGCCGGATTTGGATACAAAAAGATTTCCCAAGCTTTAACCTGTTGATCCTACCCCCTACTTTTTCGAACATTCTGTTAAAAATCGCGCAACATTTCAGTGCCCTGCTACTCATGCCAGGAATATAGTATATGCATATGATTAGTATGTGTGTATAGAAAACACTCAGACGTTTCTAAAACTGGTTAAATCATGGCTATGACTAACAGAACGTGCGTTTCATCGAAAAGCGCAGGAAAATCTGATCACTGAAAATTGGAAAATATATCAATGCGCCACTTGGTGGTCCTGTAGCTCAGTTGGTAGAGCATGGCGCTTGTAACGCCAGGGTAGTGGGTTCGATCCCCGGGACCACCCATACGTAGAATGTATGCACACATGACTGTAAGTCGCTTTGGATAAAAGCGTCTGCTAAATGGCATATATTATTATATCATATATATTATTGTTGAATGGGAACCACATTACCTGGAGCCGAGATTGCAATTCCTACAGCTTCCACACGATGTCACCAGTCTTGTCAATTGCCTAGGCTTTCTTTCTTGGTCAAACGAAGCTCCGACCGGATATTTTGGTTGAGATTTATCCGGACATTATTTCAAGACGTAGAGCTATAGAATATACATCGCCTCGTGATCAATTTGAACGATTATTAACGTTTACTAATACCTAAAGTTGCAGTTACAAAAGTATTTCGAAGTGTTTTGTGAAAGTATATCGGTCGACTTTTTTCATTTAAAAAAATGACTTTGCGTTATAAAATGCTGTTTTTTTCCTTGATCACACAGTCTTCATAGATCGATATCTAGGCTATATATGGACCGATTTAATCGGAAAAAAAGACCCAATAGTGATGTTTCTCATGCTTCTCGCCGAAAAGCTTCTCATGCTTTCGCCGAAAAGCATTTTTAAAATCTGACTTGTTGGCTGGATTCACGAGTGTAGCTTTAATTCAGTACACTGCATGTGTGTTTTAATGAACGTTTGAGTTTTAACGAGTGCTATTAGCATAGCGCATTTGCATTTCCAGATGTCTAGATGGGACGCCTGCGTGTCGGGTCGACCTAAGAGGTTAAACATCCCAAGGAGCACTGTGCAAGCGATAATATTGAAATGGAAGGAGTATCAGACCACTGCAAATCTACCAAGACCTGGCCGTCCCTCTAAACTTTCAGCTCATACAAGGAGAAGACTGATCAGAGATGCAGCCAAGAGGCCCATGATCACTCTGGATGAACTGCAGAGATCTACAGCTGAGGTGGGAGACTCTGTCCATAGGACAACAATCAGTCGTATATTGCACAAATCTGGCCTTTATGGAAGAGTGGCAAGAAGAAAGCCATTTCTTAAAGATATCCATAAAAGTGTTGTTTAAAGTTTGCCACAAGCCACCTGGGAGACACACCAAACATGTGGAAGAAGGTGCTCTGGTCAGATGAAACCAAAATTGAACCTTTTGGCAACAATGCAAAACGTTATGTTTGGCGTAAAAGCAACACAGTTCATCACCCTGAACACACCATCCCCACTGTCAAACATGGTGGTGGCAGCATCATGGTTTGGGCCTGCTTTTCTTCAGCAGGGACAGGGAAGATGGTTAAAATTGATGGGAAGATGGATGGAGCCAAATACAGGACCATTCTGGAAGAAAACCTGATGGAGTCTGCAAAAGACCTGAGACTGGGATGGAGATTTGTCTTCCAACAAGACAATGATCCAAAACATAAAGCAAAATCTAAAATGGAATGGTTCAAAAATAAACATATCCAGGTGTTAGAATGGCCAAGTCAAAGTCCAGACCTGAATCCAATCGAGAATCTGTGGAAAGAACTGAAAACTGCTGTTCACAAATGCTCTCCATCCAACCTCACTGAGCTCGAGCTGTTTTGCAAGGAGGAATGGGAAAAAATTCAGTCTCTCGATGTGCACAACTGATAGAGACATACCCCAAGCAACTTACAGCTGTAATCGCAGCAAAATGTGGCGCTACAAAGTATTAACTTAAGGGGGCTGAATAATTTTGCACGCCCAATTTTTCACTTTTTTATTTGTTAAAAAAGTTTGAAATATTCAATAAATGTCGTTCCACTTCATGATTGTGTCCGACATGTTGTTGATTCTTCACAAAAAAATACAGTTTTATATCTTTATGTTTGAAGCCTGAAATGTGGCAAAAGGTCGCAAAGTTCAAGGGGGCCGAATACTTTCGCAAGGCACTTTATATCACAAAAGTCAGTGCACCCATCACATTTTTGTAAATATTTCAGTATATATTTTCATGTGACAACACTGAAGTAGTGAGTGTACAGCTTGTATAACAGTGTACATTTGCTGTCCCCTCAAAATAACTCAACACACAGCCGTTAATGTATAAACCGCTGGCCACAAAAGTGAGTACACCCCTAAGTGAAAATGTCCAAATTGGGCCCAATTAGCCATTTTCCCTCCCCGGTGTCATGTGACTCGTTAATGTTACAAGGTCTCAGGTGTGAACGGGAAGCAGGTGTGTTAAATTAGGTGTCATCGCTCTCACACTCCCTCATACTGACAGGTCACTGGAATTTCAACATGGCACCTCATGTCAAAGAACTCTCTGAGGATCTGAAAAAAATAATTATTGCTCTATATAAATATGGCCTGGACTATACGAAGATTGCCAAGACCCTGAAACTGAGCTGCAGCACGGTGGCCAAGACCATACAGCTGTTTAACTGGATAGGTTCCACTCAGAACAGGCCTCGCCATGGTCGACCAAATAAGTTGAGTGCCCGTGCTCAGCGTCATATCCAGAGGTTGTATTTGGGAAATAGATGTATGAGTGCTGCCAGCATTGCTGCAGAGGTTGAAGGGGTGGGGAGGTCCACTTGTCAGTGCTCAGACCATAAGCCGTACACTGCATCAAATTGGTCTGCATGGCTGTCGTCCCAGAAGGAAGCCTTTTCTAAAGATGATGCACAAGAAAGAACGCAAACAGTTTGCTGAAGACAAGCAGACTAAGGACATGGATTACTGGAACCATGTCCTGTGGTCTGATGAGACCAAGATAAACTTATATGGTTCAGATGGTGTCAAGCGTGTGTGGCGGCAACCAGGTGAGGAGTACAAAGACAAGTGTCTTGCCTACAGTCAAGCATGGTAGTGGGAGTGTCATGGTCTGGGGCTGCATGAGTGCTGCCGGCACTGGGGAGCTACAGTTCATTGAGGGAACCATGAATGCCAACATGTACTGTGACATACTGAAACAGAGCATGATCCCTTCCCTTCGGAGACTGAGCCGCAGGGCAGTATTCCAACATGATAACGACCCCAAACACACCTCCAAGACGACCACTGCCTTGCTAAAGAAGCTGAGGGTAAAGGTGATGGACTGGCCAAGCATGTCTCCAGACCTAAACCCTATTGAGCATCTGTGGGTCAGAAGGTGAAGGAGTGCAAGGTCTCTAACATCCACCAGCTCTGTGATGTCGTCATGGAGGAGTGGAAGAGGACTCCAGTGGCAACCTGTGAAGCTCTGGTGAACTCCATGCCCAAGAGGGTTAAGGCAGTGCTGGAAAATGATGGTGGCCACACAGAATATTAACACGTTGGGCCCAATTTGGACATTTTCACTTAGGGGTGTACTCACTTTTGTTGCCAGAGGTTTAGATATTAATGGCTGTGTGTTGAGTTATTTTGAGGGGACAGCAATACAAGCTGTACACTCACTACTTTATACAAGCTGTACACTCACTACTTTATACAAGCTGTACACTCACTACTTTATACAAGCTGTACACTCACTACTTTATACAAGCTGTACACTCACTACTTTATACAAGCTGTACACTCACTACTTTATACAAGCTGTACACTCACTACTTTATACAAGCTGTACACTCACTACTTTATACAAGCTGTACACTCACTACTTTACATTGTAGCAAAGTGTCATTTCTTCAGTGTTGTCACATGAAAAGATATACTCAAATATTTACAAAAATGTGAGGGGTGTACTCACTTTTGTGATATACTCTACACACACACACACACACACACATATATATATATATATATATATATATATATATATATATATATATATAGAGAGAGAGAGAGAGAGAGGAGCAAGAACTATACATGTATGGACGACAACGGGACTCACTCCTGCTTCCAGCGATGTGGTGACCTGCACACTCCAAACCATTTTTTTTTTTAGGATGGGCAACCACATTATCAACATCTCACTTGGCATTGTCATCATTTAATTGAAATAAAACCAATGTTGTCTTTATTTCTTCCTATGTTGACTATTTTTGCTATAGAGATTCACACTATTGTGTGACTCAATAGGGCTACAACACAGAGCAGCTCCCATTGACCCTCCCACATCTCTGTGGCTGTTGCTAAACTTCTTGGTGGCTGGGAAGGGAAGGGGGAAAGCTGTTTGTAGGATAAATAGAAGCAAAGAGGTGGTGAAACACAGGATTTCCCTAGCCCTTTCTGCCTTTGCTGGAGATTCATGTTCTTCACGTCCGTGTAGTGTTTTGGTAAATGTAAAATCTTATCTAATTCTGCAATCCATAAATTGTCATCCAAGCCTTTCTCTGAGACAAGGAGCTCTGCTTGACTGAGTTTTGGTTTGTGTTGACAGTCCGAACATTGGCGAATTTAGCTACTCTTCTAATCCCTATGGAATCCTGAAGGTTGCAATCCTTTTTGATGGGCCTATTGATCTAAAGGATGTTCCCCCAGAAGTAGCATGCTCTATTGGCTCACTTTCACTGCATCCACCACAACTGGGTTACACTCTAAGAAGCGGCAGAAGTCGGCTTTAACATGGTTCTTCGTGAACTATGAGTTCTCAAAGAGCCAGATGAACAGCCGTAGGTCCTCCTCCTTGGGCTTCATGATGTGAAGCAGCCGATAGTACAAAACAAACAGCTGCCCCGTCCCTTGAAACAATCCCTTCCGCAATGGATTCACAATGGACAGGTCATTGAACGTGGAGTCAGTATGACCATGGAAAACTCCCTGGAAGGAAGAAACCTTGTGAGGAACTGTGCTTGAAGGGGGGCATTCAGGGTAGCTTGCATGGGCAAGGAAAACTCCCTAGAAGGGAGAAACCTTGTGAGGAACTATATGCGGCAGGGAGAACCTAGAGTCAGTATGACCAAGGAAAACTACCTGGAAGGAAGAAAGCTTGTGAGGAACAGGACTTGAAGGAGGAATTCTGGAGAGACAGCATGACAAGAAAAACTCACTGTAAGGAAGAAACCTTGAGACACACTTCGATTGACCGGGGAACCCATTCTTCTTCAGCTGGTGAGTTTGAACAGATAGACCATATAGGCTAGATGGTTCCTTGAAGGTGACTTGAGTTGTATTTCGTTGGGTGGAGAAAGGTGGCATGGAGACTTTTGATCAATAATGTGGATGTTCAGTATGTAGAACATTTAGGTTGCTTGTGAACCAGGCCAAGGCATAAGATTGCTGGGAGACGGTACAGTAGACCGGTGCTCATGTGGTGGAGGTAGGTAGGGATCCGGGAGGTATTGTTGCTGAAGAAAAAATCCGTACCCCAAAAATCCGTACTGCCGGTATGAGGCCGTCCGAAGGCTGAGGGATGGTGGTGGTGGAATGGAGAGACACGTCGTCGCTCATTTTATGTGAACTGGGTCAACAGGCTTCAGTGAATAATGAGGAAGAAGTTGGGAGGTGGACGAGACTGTGTCGAAGGCGGGTCGAAGTCTGATGAGGCCGGGTCGAAGGCTAGAGCGAAGACTCACGTGGCCAGGTCGAAGGCTCTTGCGGCTGAGTCCTGTAAGATCTGTCGGTGGAGCACAGGTGATGGGGGTGAAGAGGGATGGAATTGTGGCTTGCGGGCACGAGGACAAGATGCCTGTTACAACCAGGCCAGCAAGTGGGACAGTGGTTGAAGAGGCAACACGAACGGACCTTGGGGCCAGCAGGGGAGAAGAGCTGGATGAGGCAGCAGGAAAGGACCTCCGGGCCAGCAGAGGGAGCACCGCCAGAAGACTGTGTCCAGGAGGGAGACAGGGGATATGGGAAGAGTACTTGTGTTCAGATAAAAAGAGGGAGAGAGTGGCCTTCCGGCAGTGGGAAATAGAGGGCTTTGGAGCAGAGAGCAGCAATCCATAGCTGTGATGAGGCAGGAGATGAAGGGGGGAGGGTGCTGTTGTACCCATTATATTAGAAAGAAGATTGATATATGGGATAATTGGGGGAGGGACTATTTGTTTGTGGTCGGTCTGCAGGCACAGGGATGAGAACATGGATGACAGAGAAGATAACATGGAAAGGGAGCAGGGATGGGGAAAACATAGACACAAATGTGTTGTCGGCGAGCTCCTGGCCAGCAGGGGGAGCAGGAAGTGGCAGGACATGAACCTACATCAATGGGCCAGTAGCCGGAGCTGGGGGAGCAGGCGCTCTGCCATCTTGAGACCGGTAAGTAATGTCACAGCGAATGGGATTATGGGGGCGTAACATCATCGTCGGCAGTCTGGTGTTTGTTGTTGGTGGGTGGTGAACGTGCTAGTGGGGCCCTCTCCGCCAAGGGACCCGGTGTAGAATGAAAAAAGTATGGCTTTGGGATGTCCCTGGTGAAAAGGGATTGCTTCTGGCTTGGCCTTGTTGTCGCTGTAGGCAGCCACTTGGGAGTGGCGAGATGGTCTAGCAGAGATAGCTGGTGCCTTCTGGCTGGGGCGACTCAAATCAGGCGAGACCAGAGATGTGCAGCATTGGTGAGAAGATCTAGTGGAGTAGGCTGGGCATTCAGGGAATAAAATGAACACCCGCCATCCAACAAATGTAGGTTGATGTAGGTATTGGTGGGAAAGAACATCAATTACATTCACATTTGCAAATAAAAATGGTCAAAAGTCAAGTAAGAAAATTCTGCAGTAGCTGTTTTCAAAGTATTTCTGCTGTTTTGTTTCATAGCTGGAAATTGCACAAAGAAACACAAATTTTACATCTCACCCAGTGCAGGCTCACTGCTTGGCAAAGTGAAGTGCTAATAGATACAGTTGAAGTCGGAAGTTTACATACACTTAGGTTGGAGTCATTAAGACTCGTTTTTCAACCACTCCACAAATTTCTTGTTAACAAACTATAGTTTTGGCAAGTCGGTTAGGACATTTCTTTGTGCATTACACAAGTACTTTTTCCAACAACTGTTTACAGACAGATTATTTCACTTATAATTCACTGTATCATAATTCCAGTGGCTCAGAAGTTGGAGGTGCCACAACAGCAAAGCACCCCCACAACATGATGCTGCCACCCCGTGCTTCACAGTTGGGATGGTGTTCTTCGGCTTGCAAGCCTCCCCTTTTCCTCCAAACATAACGATGGTCATTCTGGCCAAACAGTTCTATTTTTGTTTCATCAGACCAGAGGACATTTCTCCAAAAAGTATGATCTTTGTCCCCATGTGCAGTTGTGATCCATAGTCTGGCTTTTTTTATGGCGGTTTAGCAGCAGTGGCTTCTCCCTTGCTGAGCAGCCTTTCAGGTTATGTCGATACAGGACTCTTTTCACTGTGGATATAGATACTTTTGTACCCATTTCCTCCAGCATCTTCACAAGGTCCTTTGCTGTTGTTCTGGGACTGATTTGCACTTTTCGCACCAAAGTACGTTCATCTCTAGGAGACAGAACGTGTCTCCTTCCAGGGCAGTATGACGGCTGCTTGGTCCCATGGTGTTTATACTTGCATACTATTGTTTGTACAGATGAACGTTGCACTATCAGGTGTTTGGATTTGCTCCCAATGCTCCCAATGATGAACCAGACTTGTGGTGGTCTACAATGTTTTTTCTGTGATGTGAATTTAGTCAGGAGTGCGTTTCATACTCTGTGGAAGAAGGGGCGGTTGTGGCCACTGACTCTGTGGCCACTGACTATTTACAACTTTATAACTAAACATGTAGCTTGTTTAGAAGGCTAACATATCATTACATCTTCTCACAAATAGTTTCATATATTTTACACAACATTCAGGTAGAAAACTAATAACTGAGAAATATACACTTCCAAAGATACAGTTATTCTGTGCTACTGTCCTTCCTGATGTCACAAAATGAAACAACTTCGACAGGATTGTTCTTTAAATAACCACGGACCGTTCCCACATTCTCAAAAATATAAATATTGTTTAATTCTCCAATTTTGGGGATAAGGAGTTTTGACAAGAGAAGCTCTTTGTTCTCTCTCCCTCAATGCTGCATGTCTAAAGCGGGAGAGGATCCCTTCCAGGAATTTATGACCTGTCGTTAAGTCATAAAACTGTGGAGCGAGAGAGAGAGAGAGAGAGAGAGAGAGAGAGAGAGAGAGAGAGAGAGAGAGAGAGAAGATAGATATATATAGAGAGAGAGAGATAGAGAGAGGGGTGGGCACCTATGATACTCCCCAAGGACAGACATGACAGTCCCCCCCTGGTGGTTGAATCTTGTGATTATACTGCAAGTTGCCAACCAACATAAACATTTCCACTGTGATGTCCAGGTTGTGGATCATCGTTGCGGTCCGCCTCTGGTAGTTGACTTTGGTCTGCTCTCTGAAAGCGGAGCAGTCAACCACAAGTATGGGCAGTGGATGTCCAGTTGGTGATCATCGTTGCGGTCCCCCTCTGGTGGTTTACTTTGGTAGGTTTTCTGGAAGCTGCAAAGTACCACAGGAATGGCCAGGGGATGTCCTGGTTGGGGTCGGCGTTCCGGACCCGTTGTCTGGTCGTCCAGACTGGAAGATATGGCAGTAACTTAGGCAGATGTTATCAACGAACACACTCTATGTATATGTATTCTAATATATGTGTAACTTAGGCAGATGTTATCAACGCACACACACTCACAAAATATATAATTAAATGCATTCCCAAATGAGCGATGTTGTGGCACTAAGTGATGGTTGTATGCAGACTGTTTATGGCTCTATCATATCCTAAGTGTCAAAGGAACTGAAACAAAAAAGAATGAAAGCATAAACAAAATATATACAGTATTGCAAGACATCAAAGAGGAGGGAAGTTGATAATTCACAGAGACTGCTGGCTCGAAATCATGAAAATAATGGTCAATCAGGTTTGCTGATGGAATGTGTCGAGATATCTTAATATCTCCTTGGATCGGATTCTGCAACAAGAGGTTTCGAAACTTCTTTTCCCAAGGGGTGCTTTACAGATACCCCTCATGGGTATCTGACTGCGTTATAGCTAGCATTAGGAGGAGACAG